>NW_026886179.1:0-72920 GCF_032173495.1 Musca vetustissima
GATTTTCAGTACATTATGCCAAATTTCGTGCAAATCGAAAGATATATAGAGACTTTGGTGAACCATTTACATGAAATCGGACGAAACTATACATGGGAGCTATATATTAATCTGGACCGATTTGCTCGAAACTTGGCAGACATCTTTCTAGGCTCAATTCAGTACGTTATGCCAAATTTCGTGCAAATCGATAGATATATAGCGACTTTGGTGCACCATTTACATGAAATCGGACGAAACAATTTATGGGAGCTATATCTAAATCTGGACCGATTTTCTCGAAACTTGGCAGACATCATTCTAGGCTCAATTCAGTACGTTATGCCAAATTTCGTGCAAATCGAAAGATATATAGCGACTTTGGTGCATCATTTACATGAAATCGGACGAAACTATATATGGGAGCTATATAGAAATCTGGACCGATTTTCTCTAAACTTGTCAGACATCTTTCTAGGCTCAATTCAGTACGTTATGCCAAATTTCGTGCAAATCGAAAGATATATAACGACTTTGGTGCACCATTTACATGAAATCGGACGAAACTATATATGGGAGCTATATCTAAATCTGAACCGATTTTCTCGAAACTTGGCAGACATCATTCTAGGCTCAATTCAGAACGTTATGCCAAATTTCGTGCAAATCGAAAGATATATAGCGACTTTGGTGCATCATTTACATGAAATCGAACGAAGCTATATATGGGAGCTATATAGAAATCTGGACCGATTTCCTCGAAACTTGGCAGACATCTTTCTAGGCTCAATTCAGTACGTTATGCCAAATTTCGTGCAAATCGAAAGATATATAGCGACTTTGGTGCACCATTTACATGAAATCGGACGAAACTATATATGGGAGCTATATCTAAATCTGGACCGATTTTCACGAAACTTGGCACACATCATTCTAGACCTAAATGATTAGGCTGTACCAAATTTCGTGCAAATCGAAAGATATATAGGGACCGTTTACATTAAATCGGTTAAATATATATATGGGAGCTATATCTAAATCTGAACCGATTTTTCCCAATTTCAATAGGGTTCGTCCTTGGGCCAAATACGTGACCTGTGCCAAATTTCATTCAAATCGGATCATAAATGCGACCTGTACTTTGTTTACAATTTAACATCTACAGACGGACAGACGGACGGACAGACGGACAGACGGACGGACGGACGGACGGACGGACATGCATAAATCGACACAGAAAGTGATTCTATGCATATTCTCAAAAGGAACCACGTGCCTATCTCGTTTCCTTTTGCCTGTTACAAACATATGCACAAAGACATAATACCCTGTACCACAGAGTGGTGAAGGGTATAAAAAAACTCGAACCTGACGATAATGAAATATATCGGCCAGCATTTGATGGAAAGTATTTAGATATTAAGCTTGTAACGTGCTCCTCGAAAGTCTATCCCATTTCCATTTGCCTGTTACAAACCCTGTACTGCAGTGCGGTGAAAAATAGATGAAAGAAAAGTCATTCTTTGAAATTCATCTACTAGTTGTTGTGTGTGGTTGGTAGAGTGTTCCTCTCCATTGTACAAAGAAGAGCATATGTGATAAAAGCCTTTAGGAAATATTTGAAAAGTTTCATTTACATGGTCTTTAAGCAAATGCAGAAGTTTTGTAATGCACAACTGTCATCAAATAATATTAAAAGGCTTATAATAGCTCGAAGCATGAGGATAATAACGGAGAAATATGAAATTTATATGTGGAGCAAACGATTCATTCAAATAATAAATAATTTTGCGATAGAGAGTTGGTTTTATTTATTTAAATTAATTAATCCAAGATATCAAATATACTCCAAGAAACATAATTACATAATAATAACTTTTTATTATACTAAATATGCTTACCTATAGTGATAGTTTATTAGTACTTTGATAAATTGTATTTGTATCGATGTTATTGCAAAATTGTATCTCCGGACTAAATTCTAATGTATAATGGTTCGACATTTGTCATTACTCCAGAAACTGTCCGAGAGTGATTCATGCATAATATTGCCTTAATACAATGAAATTCTGAAGGAAAATATTTATACTATTGGTAAACCCCTTCAAATATTAGTTTTGTTAAAAACAAAAAGTACTCGAAATTGTTTGTAATTTATTGCATCTGCAGTAAAATCGAGCACATACGATAGGGCATTCATTTAAATGTTTTATTTCAACCGAAAATGTATAACAATTTTGACATCCAACGGAAATAGTTGAAATCCGAAGCAACATGTTTTGATGTGTACGTGGTTGTGACATAAATGTCATTACTAATGATTTATGTGTTACTGGTAACAAAATATCGGCATTCATGTGCTAAAATCACATTTACAGTCCATGTGACTGAAATTTCGAAATTTCATTTAACAGCAGGAATGGTTTCATTTCATTTCAATTTTCTGTTTTTTTTCTTAGCAATTAATATGAAATCTTTTTGAATCTGTTCCCCTTTCCATTAAATCTCAGCTGTAGTTACAACGACAACAAGAAACAATTTCTAATTTGTCGTAACATCAATAAATTAAACACACTGTAACATACTCATGCAAATGTATATATGTAATTTACAGCGATACAATCACAATTAAATTTGGTCATACAATCGGTTCAAATAAAGAAATTCCCATAGAAATAGGCAATAATTTATTTTTTACCAGGAAAAAAAGAAATTGGCGTTAAGGAAGTATAAATATAAAAAGGTGCGGCGGTTAACTTTTTTGGTTGGGTAATAACATAAATAAACACCTCGCCTTAATGGGAGCCTTGAATTCTTTAAAAATTCACGAATATATGTAAGCATTGAAAAAATATTCTTTTAAAATCCATGTCTATATGGAATCCTTTTAAAAATATTCTTTAAAAATCCACGTCTATTCGTAAGCCTTAAAAAATGTTCTTTAAAAATCCACGCCTATTCATAAGCCTTAAGAAGTAATCTTTAAAAATCCACGCCTATTCGTAAAATGATAATTAAACCAGTAAGAAAAGTAGTAAAGTCGGACTGGGCCGACTATATGATACCCTTCACCACTTTGGGTATATTCTGCATATGTATTCTAACAGACAACGCGTTTTTGATATATATCTATGTCTAAACCGATTTCAGGGAAGCTTGCCAGAGACTAATTTATATTACATCAGCACCTTGTGTCAATCGGCCTAGCTATGGATTTTTTTCACGAAGCTTAGCCAAAATTCGTGCAAATCGAAAGATAAATAGGGAAAAGATAAATATATATGGGATATTTATATAAATTTGAACCGAATTTCACGAAACTTAGCACACGTCATTCTAGCCTTAATCCAGTACACAATGACAAATTTCGTGCAAATGAAAAGGTTTCCAGGGACTTTGGTGCACTAATTACCTAAAAACGGGCGAAGCTATATATGAGAGCTATATCTAAATCTGAATCGATTTTCAAGAAACTTAGCACACATTATAATAGACACAATTCAGTACGCTATGCCAAATTTCGTACAAATCGAAAGGTATATATGGGGTCTTTGGTGCACCAATTACCTTAAATCCGATGAAAATATATATGGGAGCTACATCTAAATCTGAACCGATTTTCACGAAACTTGGCAGACATCATTCTCGATCTTATTCATTACTCTGTGCGGAATTGCGTACAAATCAAAAGATTTCCAGGCGAAGCTATATATGGGAGGTATATCTAACCGATTTGCACGGAACTTTGCACACATCATTCTAGTCTTAATTTAGTACGCTGTGCCAAATTTCGTGCAAATCGAAAGATATATAGGGCCTTTTGTGGATTATTTATCTTAAATCGGACGAAGATATATATGTTAGCTATATATAAATCTGAACCGATTTTCCCGAAACTTTGCAGACATCATTCTAGACCTTATTCATTACGATGTACCAAATTATGTGCAAGTCAAAAGATTTCCAGGCCCTGGTACACAATTTACCTAAACTCGGACGAACATATATATGGGAGCTATATCTAAATCTGAACCGACTTTCCCCAATTTCCTTGGGCCAAACAAATGAGCTGTGCCAAATTTCATCCAATTCGGATCATAAATGCGACCTGTGCTTTGTTTACAATTTAACATGGACAGATGGACGGAAGGACATACATAAATCAACTCAGAAAGTGATTCTATGCATATATCTCGATTATTTTTGCCTGTTACAAACATATGCACAAAGACATAATACCCTGTACCACAGTGTGGTGAAGGGTATAAAAACTAGTAAAAACCAGTGGGGAAAGTCGTAAAGTCGGACGGGGCCGACTACATGATACCCTTCACCACTATGGGCATATTAAACAGGACTATTAGCATGAAATTGGATGAACTAAAATATGTGATATTTATCTAAATGTGAATTGACTTAGATCAATCTATAAGCATATCACTCGTTTGTTACAATGGGACAAATGTATGTAAATCGACTTCAAACAAATATCAATAGGACATACGTTGGGCTATGTCTGTACTCTATGCTACATTTTGTACGTTGTGCAAAATTTCATGTCAATCTGACAAACATGAGTTTGATGCACCATTTATCGATTTTCACGACACTTTACAGACATTACTCTTGTCTCAATTCAGTATCTGAAAAGATTTTTTCCCAATTTCAACAGGGTTCGTCCTTGAGCCAAATAAATGAGCTGTGCCAAATTTCATCCAATTCGGATTATAAATGCGACGTGTACATTGTTTACAATTTAACACCAACAGAACGGACGAACGGACATGCATAAATCAACCCAGAAATTAATCTATGCATATTCTCAAAAGGAACCATGTGTCTATCTCGTTTCCTTTTGCCTGTTACAAACATATGCACAAAGACATACTACCCTGTACCACAGTGTGGTGAAGGGTATAAAAACCACGCCTATTTAGAAGCCTTGAAAAAATATTCTTTAAAAAGCCACGCCTATTATTGGAGCCTGGAAAAAACAATAGTGTTTAAATTCCGCTCAATTTTCCGTTCCTCACATTCTATTTTGCCATTGTCTTTAATTAATTGCCTCTATTTTGCAGTTTTTTGTTTTGCCTTTTAACAGTTATCTGTTTATTTCACAGACGATTTATCTTAATTTCGGTTCATTCGATGACATTGAACATTTTTGTGTGTTTCGCTCCCTCTCTCTCTTTATGTTTCCTATTTCATGGGGCAAAAAACAATTTTCCCCTCTATAATTGTGAATTCCGTTAACAATAATTTATGATTTATGGCCCTGTGTTAAGGTCATTGCATTTTAGTTGAGCAAAGAGCAAATTGGAATATAAATAAAATGTAAATTGCAAGTTTGTATGTGTGTTGGTCTGTGTGTGCGTCTCTTGGCCAAATTGAATTTTAATGTGAATCTACTTTATCATCACATTTAACATTTTGTGACATTAATTAAATCATTTAGTTTTTATGCTGCTGTTGTTGTTTTTGCTGTTTGTTTGCTATGTCATTTGGAAAATTAGATAAATTTTATTAAGTCAGTTTATGGTTGAATGACTGTGGCACATTATTTCGTTAATGTTGACCGCAGGTTTATTTAATTTTGTTTTTATTTTGAATATAAATTGTGTGTGGTTCTTTTTGTTTATACCACATAATGTCTTTGAACACTTAAATGTATTTGCAATTCAATTAAATTCAGAGACCCACAGATGTATACCTGCAATGGTTTCTTTGGGGACCAAAAAAGGTCGAAATAAAGGAAGCAGAGGGCAATGTAGCAATGATACAGTAAATATAAATAAATAAGTGAACCTGTGCTAACAGTGTTTTACATTGATATCTTGGAAACTACTGACCACCAGAAATATTAAATTTCAGTCAATTATGATGGACAAAATTTATAAAATTTCCACCACAGGATATTAACATTTATCTCCAAAGATGTTGTCAGTCTTGTCGCGATATCTGGTGTAAGGAATTTTAAATGGGGATTTTTTCTTAAAACTAAAAACACCAAATCGTGGACCGATATATTTGTTTAAATTCCCCAAAATACTATAATTAAGAAAGCAAAGTTATATGAAACCAATATTGATTACCTCTGGTAAGAATTACCAAAACTTGAGAGGTATAATAATATTGGTGATGGGATTGGCTAAATGTGGTCGGAGATATGATATCTTCCAATCTGACCTTTAGTTTTGTACCTCGACAGCTGCATTCACACTAAATATTAAAAAAATATGGGGCGAATATAAATCTGGTTTTGTAGGGCGATTTGCCGGTTACCGGAGACCGTTATATGAGGACTATCCGAAAAAGACGACAAATATTGATAATTTCAGGTGGGGACTTACTGAAAATATTGACTTTTCAAGACCCACGCCTAAGGATCACCCCTAAAAATGACTTTTCAAAACCCAATTCTAAGGATCACCGCTTACAAATTCAGTTTTCAGAATCCACACATAAGGATCACCCCAAACAAATTCATTTTTCCGGAGCCACGTCAAAGAATCAATCCTGAAAAACCAATAAGGAAAGTAGTAAAGTCGGACTGGGCCGACTATATGATACCCTTCACCACTTTGGGGATATTCTACATATGTATCTTTACAGATGTCGTCTTTTCGAAGGAACATTGATTTCATACTTTTTAAATAGACTTTAACTTTGTTTTTCACGAAACTTAGCACACATCATTCTGGACCCAAGTCAGTGCCCTATGCCAAATTTCGTGCAAATCGAATGATATATAGGGACTTTGGTGCACCATTTACCTTAAATCGGACGAAACTATATATGGGAGCTATATCTAAATCTGAACCGATTTTCTCGAAACTTGGTACACATCATTCTGGACCTAATTCATTACGCTGTGCCAAATTTCGTCCAAATCGAAAGATATATAGGGACTTTGGTGCCCCATTTACCTTAAATCGGACGAAACTATATATGGGAGATATACCTAAATCTGAACCCATTTTCTCGAAACTTAGCACAAATCATTCTGGACATAATTCAGTACTCTGTGCCAAATTTCATGCAAATCGAAAGATATAGAGGGACTTTGGTGCCCCATTTACCTTAAATCGGACGAAACTATATATGGGGGCTATATCTAAATCTGAACCGATTTACTCGAAACTTGGCACACATAATTCTGGACCAAATTCAGTACTCTGTGTCAAATTTCATGCAAATCGAAAGATATAGAGGGACTTTGGTGCCCCATTTACCTTAAATCGGACGAAAATATATATGGGAGCTATATCTAAATCTTAACCGATTTTTCCCAATTTCAATAGGGTTCGTTCTTGGGCCAAATAAGTGACTTGTGCCAAATTTCATCCAAATTGGATTATAAATGCGACCTGTACTTTGTTTACAATTTAACATCTACAGATTGACAGACGGACGGACATGCATAAATCGACTCAGAAAGTGATTCTATGCATATTCTCAAAAGGAACCATGTGTCTATCTCGTTTCCTTTCGCCTGTTACAAACATATGCACAAAGACATAATACCCTGTACCACAGTGTGGTGAAGGGTATAAAAATGTCCCCAAAAACCTGACTTTCCTAAATCCACGCACATGTTGCGCGATATTGAATAGTTGGAACTTTTGGTTCCCAATAAAACCTAAAATACCAATTTTCAGATGTTTATGAAACTTGTTCAAGAACCTTAAACACTCATTGTGCTTTATATGACATGAACTGCCTGCAGACAAAAGTCAATTCAATGAAAAATTTCAGCACCATATCTCAATTCCTTCGAAATATAGTTTTATTATAACAGACGGATGGAAGGATAGACATAGCTTAGAATTTGAATTTTTTCGCTGATAAAGAATGTACGTACTTTATAGAGTCCGAAATGATTATTTCGATGAGGGACAAAGGGAAAATCAAACACAATGTACCTCCTATACTATGGTGAAGGGTATAAAAGCTTGAAGAATTTCAATAGCTAAAAGAAATTAGATCTTATTATTTTTCTTTTCGATTTGGAAAAAATTCAACACTAGTCATTGTAGTCGCAATTCGGTCGCTCAGGCAAATTATTGATGCGGGCGGAACTAATGCCTTTAGTACGGTAATTCCATTATATTTGGTCAATGGTCCAATTTAAGTAAAATTATCTCAATTGGTACACTTACCCCACAAGTTTCCTTATTTTGTCAAGAAAACATTTTCTACTATAATATTGACATACATTCATTTAAACTATTTATTTTATTTAAAGTTAAAAAGTAATCATGCTTTTTGTATAATTTAAATTAATACATACCAATTTGTGTTCTTGGAAAATTTGCCCTTTTTGCATCAATCGCCCATACTTGTTTGGACCTGTTCTCCTTTTATATGATATAACCCAAACATGAACTTAGCAACAACAAGCAATTCACAGTAAAACATATAATTTCAATCATGTACAAATGACATTTATTATTATTTTGTTTTTGTTTTTACACTATATAAATATCTAAGGTACATTTTTGTAAACAAAATAATAACAACAACACTTTTATAAGTTATTTAAAAAATGATTAATTCTCTGTGCAAATAAACACAACCGATCACTAAAAACTTCGCATACAACTGAAGTTCTATGAGTGGAAGAAGAAGAAGTATAAGAAATCACAGTGAGAGAGTAGATCGGCTAGCCGATAGACTATATAGGAGGGTAATTCTCCAATTGTTGCTCAAGATTTGTTGATTGTGGGAGCTGTTGTTATTTTAGTTTTGTTTTCACACTATTGAAATACAACAACAATTTCAAATACTCTCATAATAGTGGTTAGCAACAACTAAGTCTTCTCCATCAAAACAAATATCAAAACCAAGCATGCTTAGCATAACAAAGTTGAGAGTTAGTGTAGGTTAGCGTAACTGAGAATTCATCATTAAAAACGACTGACGAAGAGAGAAAAAAGAGAATGCGTGTTTAACCATCCATGCTCAGTTACAGTAGCGTATATGGCTAAGCATGCTTGGTTTTGATGTTTGTTTTGATGGAAAGTTGCTAACTACTATTATGAGAGTATTTGAAATTGCTGTTGTATTTCAATAGTGTGACAAGCACGTTAAGTTGGATCAGGGAGAATAATGTTGTTTTCTTTTTGTTGTTTTTATACCCTTCACCACACTGTGGTACAGGGTATTATGTCTTTGTACATATATTTGTAACAGTCAAAAGGAAACGAAATAAACCCATGGTTCTTTTTGAGAATATGCATAAAATCACTTTCTGAGTCGATTTACGCATGTCCGTCCGCCTGTTCATGTATGTTTGTGAACAAAGTACAGGTCGCATTTATGTTCCGATTTGGATGACATTTTGGCACAGTTCACTTATTTGGCCAAAGGACAAACCCTATTAAAATTGCAAAAAAACGGATCAGATTTAGATATAGCTCCCACATTTAGTTTCGTCCAATTTTATCTAAATGGTGCACCAAACTCAACATTTTTGTCGAATTGAGACAAAATCGCAGTGCATGGATTTAGGTCCATTTAGCCGTATTAGAAGTTTTGTTAAAATCGGATCAGATTTATATATAGCTCCCATATATATATTCTTCCGATTTAATATAAATGGTACACATAAGAGCCTAAGTTTATTCGATGTACAAGAAGTTTGGCATAGGTGAGTTAAGAGTGATGTCTATTAAAGTTGCAAAAATCGGTTTAGATTTAGATATATCTTCGTCTGATTTTATGTAAATGTTGCACCAATTAGCCTACGTCTGTTCGATATACACGAGATAAAATTGTGGGAAGGTCAGTGTGCTGCAGCATACCAAATGGTATATGCCACGGTTGCTCAATTAGATCCAGATTTACATATAGCTCCACATACATTATTTTGCTCGATTTCATACAAATGGTACACCAAATTATCCGATTGACATACAATCTTTCATAGATTTTAGAATGGTATGTGTATGAGTTTTTATACCCTACACAACTATGTTGTCAGGGTATTATAGCTTTGTGTAGCCCCAAAAGTTTGTAACGCCGCGAAATATTGGTCCTAGACCCAACTTTAAGTATACCGATCGTCATATCTCGACTAGCTGAGTCGATCTAGACATGTGTGTCCGTCCGTCTGTCCATTATAATTTGTAAACACGATACAGGCCACAGTTATGGACCAATCTTCACCAAATTTTGCAAGTCGGTTAATATTTAGGGGATGAAATGGACCAAATACTAAATTTTTGTCGGTTTTTCTGGTCGCTCCAGAGGCCGCAATAATGGCTCGAACATCTTGAAATTTTGCATGAAGAAGGGGATCAGGCCAAAGAATAAGCATGCATGTTTTGATAAAGATCGGTCAATATTTAGCGGGTCAAATGGACCCTGACTTTTGTGTGAAAAATTACAAAATTATTATACTATGGCATATATATTTACCCCTGAAGGACATATACCCGATAAGTTGATATTATATCCAAGAGGAGTGGTTGACCTTTAAATTAAGACCAATTATATTGTTGTATGTGCTCGGATGAGAGAGTTACACCTAAATGTCTACAGGTATCTCCGTATTTGTATATTATTTAGTAACCCATTATCACTCTGGAGAGCTGAACTATAGCGCTGATCGCTTTGAAATGTTCCATGAGGTTCCAGTTATGGTCAAGGACAACGCCTATAATTTTCGGTGATGACCAGATAATAATTTTGGAATGAAGTGGACCGTGTTGTGTTATTTTCGAGTCGATCTATAGACCACAAATGAAAGCCGAACATCACAACACAACCCACGGTGAAGGAAATCTGGACAATAGCTGTACTGAATACTCGTAATATTCGGAAAAGTGTGAGGAAGAGGTGCTGTTTACCTCTAATCGGGCAAGAGGGTGCAAATATCACGAAATATTGCCCGGGCTCGGAATAAACATCCGAAAAAATTGAGTTCCGTGGTAGTTGTGTAGGGTATCGTATGGTCGGCCCCGTCCGACTATACTACTCCGCTCACTGGTTTTTTAATTTGCCCAAATATCTATGTAGATCACACATTTAGTTTCGCCCGATTCCATTTCAATGATCCTCTAAAGATTATATGTCTGTTCTATCTACAGAATATTGCATATGTTAGCATGTCTTGTATCCAAAGTGGTTAAGGGTATAATATAGTCGGCCTGTCCGACTTTTGAACTCTCTTTTACTGGTTTCACAATTCGTCAGTCATTTTTTATGATTATCTCACAGTTACGCTTTCACACACTTATTCCCAACTAAGATCTGTTCAACACTGGCATAAACCCAGAGCAATTGAAAAACAGTGTTACAAATGCTCAATAATTATTTGCAATACAAACAACAACTAGAAAAGAAAATAATAGGTTTTAACTGATCCAACAACAGAAATTTCATACTCTTATAATTGCGGAGAACAATGACTATCTCTACTCGATTAAAACATTAGACAGTTGCAGTTCTCACATAATCATTTGCTCTTCTCACATTATTCACAACCAGGGGAATTAATCTCGGGCTGAGACTAGTTTCTCTCTAACTCTCTGAAATGTAATTTTTACACACCTTTCTACACTCTTAGAACATCAGTTGTGATCTGGATTTTTAGCGACCGATTGTGTTCTATTTATAAAGAAAATATATTACTACTTTAAAAAGTGTTAATGTTATTATTTTGCATGAAAAATTATTCATGAAAATAATAATAATTAAATATTATTCATTATTCAAATGTGTATTGTTTGTTAGTGACCATTAAATATGAAATTTGTTTCGTCGTGTCATGATCGTGTTTATTGGTTGCCATATAGACGGAGAACAAGCGTAAGGGGTAATGATGCAAAAATACGCAGAGTTTGGTATGTATTAATCAAGAAATTACAACAACAAAAAAAAAACAGTACGGAAAGTAGTAAAGTCGAACGGGGCCGACTGTACAATATCCTTCACCACTTTGGGTGTATTTAAAAGGAGCATTAACATAAAATTGGATGAACTAAAATATTTTATCTTTATCTAAATGTGAACCGATTTAGATCAATTCATAAACATGTCATTCTGCAACCCCTACTAAATTTTTCATTTAGACCAATATATAGTCGTTTGTTTACAATGGGGCAAATTATATAAATCAATCTAAAGCAAATCTCAATCGAACATCTCTTGATTATTTGGAAATCAATTTCGATTTCAGCGAAACTTTCCACACCAAAGGTTGTTATAGGCTGATACTGGCCAAACTTACCTAGATATTTTTGTTAGTTGTGCATTGAAAAGCTTAGCCAATAGCTTTTCCACGCACAACTAACAAAAATATCTGGGTATTGGCTAAGGCTTTTACCCTACACCATAATGTAGTGCCCGGTATTTTGTCTCTCTGCATTTGATTGTGGAAACTATTAAGTACTTACCTATGCATATTTCATAAACGTCTCTTTTCTCTTACTTCATCTTTTTAATTAATAAGAAAATCAAATTCCTATTATATTTAATTTATTTTTGCAAATTTTTATTTAAATGGATGTAGTTTGGCATTTCGGATTTCTTGTTAATAAAATTCTTCTTCAGTGAAAATTCTTCTGCATCTTCGTTATGATGGGATTTCCAAGCCCAGTTTATCAAAAAAAATTACAATGACATTAACCCACTATTGAAACCCGACAGTTAGAGACCTTATGATGGATTTTATAAAATAACACCGATTTTACATTGTGTACCTTCACTTCTACATATGATGTTGGTGGAATTTATCAAGATGTACTAAAATATGAAAACTACCCAATATAAGGTATATAGCATCATCAGCCACTTCTATGTTCATCCGTGTAGCGCAATAGCTGGATTTCATCTGCAAAAAGAAGAAAAGTAAATACTTATGAATATTACAACTCAATAAAAAACAACTCAATTATTACGAAAATCAGTGATCGAAGCAGATTAGTCGGACGGATCCGACCATACCATATCCTATATAATTTGAACTGAACTTACATAAAACAAACTGTTGAGTTACCATGGGGACTGGTGCCCTTGTTTTGTCAATGCATATGGCGGTTTCTCATTTGTTCCCTGAGAATTTCTTCGTTGCACACCTCTAACCTAAAACAATCATTGCAATATTCCTTTATTCTTTATTTTCTTTTATCACAAGAAAGGCTTAGCCACATGTATGCATATTTGGTTGATTGTGTACGAACTCATTTGCTTGCTTTCTTTCTTTATTCCCATCATATATTTCACCAATAATAACATTGCTTTTGCATGAGAGGGTTGCGACGCACACGCAAGCATCAACAACCAAACAAACAACACAACTGACCGATAGTCGCTGTTGTGTTGTTGTTATAGGGAACAAAACGCAGTAGGCAAATGAAGGTTTTTGGCTACACTAACGACAATTTCTTTACGTACAATTATGTATAATTTATAACGAAATATAAACAAAACAATTGTTTGACTAAATAATGAAACGTGAATTAAAGAAATAAATGACAAAATGAAAAGTTAGTAAGTTAAATAATATTATATGAAAAAAATTTAAAGTAAATTTGTTTGGTGATTTTGATAAAATCCACGCCTTGTATTGTTCCTTAAAAAATGTTCTTTTATAAGTTTTTATACCCTTCACCACACTGTGATACAGGGTATTATGTCCTTGTGCATATATTTGTAACAGGCAAAAGGAATCGAGATAGACCCATGGTTCCTTTTGAGAATATGCATGCATATGCAGAATCACATTCTGAGCCGATTTATGCATGTCCGTCCATGTATTTTTGTGAACAAAGTACAGGTCGCATTTATGATCCGAATTGGATGAAATTTAGCACAGACCATTGGTTTGGCCCAAGGACGAACCCTATTGAAATTGGAGAAAATCGGTTCACATTTAGATATAGCTCCCATATATAGTTTCACCCGATTTTAGATAAATGGTGCACCACAGTCCCTGAAAATCTTTTGATTTGCACGAATTTTGGTATAGCGTACTGAATAAAGTCTAGAATGATGTGTGTTAAGTTTCGTGGAAATCGGCTTAGAATTATATATACATATATATATATATATATATTTTCGTAAGGTAAATGGTGTACCAAAGTCCCTATATATCTTTCGATTTGCACGAAATGTGGCGCAGCGTAATGAATTAGGTCTAGAATGATATGTTTTAAGTTTCATAGAAATCGATTCAGATTTACATATAGCTTCTATATCTGACCAAATGAAAAATTTAGTATCGGTTGCAGAATGAAATGTTTATGGATGCAATATCATTTTACTGGCACATCTGTTGAAAATACCCAAAGTGGTGAAGGGTATCATATAGTCGGCCCGTCCGACAAAATGTGCAATTTAAATTGTTTACATTGCAACAACCCTCATTTAACAACAAATTGCAATTTACGATTATGGCCGCAGCTACTGTGCTACTGGCAACTTGTGATAATACAAACCCAAACAAGTAAGACAAGGCCATCAACATACCCCGAAAAATTTTTCGAAACAACAAAAGAAAGAGTTGTTGTTAGTTTTTCTAAAACAATATTCAAAGGAAAGTTGAACAATAGAATGAATAATAGGAAACAATACGATGCGATATTCTTAAGGACCTTTACCTAATTTTGCGGATATGTAAATGGGGAAATGCTCCAATTTAAAAACAAAGAAACGTACTAAAAAACAAATTTATGTCTGAAATTTGTAAATGGGTTAACGGGAAAAATACAGAAAATAAATTGAATGATGTGAATGACTGTATACATAATGGTTTTATAGATGTTTGGAAAACCCACCACAATGATTTTTATAAAAAATATGTTTTCAATGGCAAAAGAGTGTATTTTTCAAATAAAAATTTTCAAGGATAATTACAAGGCGTAGAGTTTTCCAAACATATTTTTCAGGGATTAATACAAAGCGTGGGTTTCTTAAAGATTTTTTTTTTGTATTTTTTAAGGAATATTTATTCAACGATTAATACAAGGCGTCAATATTTATACCCTTCACCACACTGTGATACAGTGTATTATGTCTTTGTGCATATGTTTGTAACAGGCAACGGCTATCCGTCTGTCCATGTTAAATTGTAAACAAAGTACAGTTCGCATCTTTAATTCGAATTGGATGAAATTTGGCAGAGATCATTTATTTGGCTCAAATCGGTTCAGATTTAGATATAGATTCCATATATATTTTCGTGCGATTTAATGTAAATTGTGCACCAAAGTACCTATATATGATTCGATTTGAAGGCAATCGAGTCTAGAAGGATGTGTGTTAAATTTCGTGAATATCGGTTCAAATTTAGATATAGTTCCCACATATATTTTCGTCCGATTATAGGTAAATGGTGCACCAAAGTTCCTATATATCCTTCGATTTGCACGAAATTTGGCATAGCGTACTGAATTAAGTCTAGAACGATGTGTGTTAAATTTCGTGAATATCGGTTCAGATTTAGATGTAGCTTCCATATATATTTTCGTCCGATTACAGGAAAATGCTTTACCGAAGTTCCTATATATCCTTCGACTTGCACGAAATTTGACATGTGGCAATTGGTATACGATTTTTAGTGTACCAATACCGGTACTCAATTAAGTTTAGAACGATGTGTGTTAAATTTCGTGAATATCGATTCAAATTTAGATATAGCTCCCATATATATTTTCGTCCGTATATAACTTTCGATTTCCACGAAATTTAGCATACCGTACTGGTTGAAGTGTAGAACGATGAGTGTTAAGGTTCGTGAAAATCAGTTCAGATTAAGAAATAGCGACGTAACCAGAGGGGGGGCGGTGTATCAATTTTGCTATACATCGTTTGCCATAAATTTGTCCCATGGCACACTGACGACTAAAAATCTGTCCGAATTGAATTCAATTTAGCATAGGTTGAAGAAAGACATGAGTATGTTCCTTTGAGGGAACATTAACATACAATTGTAAGGATACATATGTGCAATATACCCAAAGTGGTGAAGGGTATCATATAGTCGGCCCAGTCCGACTTTACTACTTTCCTTACTGGTTTTCAATTCTGATGAAATTAAATATGGCAGTTTGGGTAAAAGCTACTTCAACTATATCAATCAATTTATTTCAAAGCCTTCGGGACTGAAATGCGATCCACATATTGGTCATAAAACATCTGTTGATGCACACACGTTTTAAATATAAATCCAATTTCCCTTAATTAACAAATTTTATAGTAGTTTTTATGCAATTAAAATGCTTTTTTGTTTTGCCATTTATGCTCCAGTCATTACTAATAACGTTACCACCATTCATGTAAACTTTCCATTTTGCAGTTTTTTTTTTTACTTCTATTATTTTTTCAACATTTGGTTTTTTTTCAATTGCAATGAAATAAATTGCATTGCCGTAGATGGCATATTGAGTTTGTGTCAGAATACGTGTCTAAGTGATGTGTATTGATGTTTTGCAAATAACCAAACATAAATATGTGTATATGTATGTGTACAAAACAACAGCAACAATATCATGTGATATCAGAATAGTTTTCCACAATTCATCACTTGACGTGAATGCGCATCATTCAGTTTTTGTCAAATTGAATTGAAAATAAAAACATTTGAAGACAAACATGCTGACATGTATGCTTTGCCATTCAGAAAAAAATTTGCAAAAAAAAAAAAAACAGAGGTATAAATGGAAAGCCTGTGAGCGTGAAGTGTAGCCGGACGGGACCGACCATATGCCATCCCACGATTTTTACATTCTGTTGTGGGATAATTTGGATAATCAACCATATTCAAAGATGTAGACCACTTCACAAATTTTAGTATATTTTCCATAAATGTCCTCTTATATCAATAGAATTTATACTTGAAAAATCTATAATTGTGAACACATATTGAAAAAGTATTCCGTAATAATCTTAAATTCCATTCTCCAATTGTGTCGAGATCTTAAAAAAAAAAATGCAAAAATGTCCATATCATCCATAGCTGGATTAATCTATTGTTTAATTTAATTTTCCTTATTTTTTCATTATGTGCCCTATGCCCCAACACACAGGTATCCGATGTGTTTATGAGCGCACGTGGCACGTTGGTGTTTTATAGGCGGAAATAAAATAAAAAATATTCTCCACGTGAATTTAAATAAAAAATGTTTATTTCGTGTGTAATTTCCTTTGTGGAAGTGCGGGTCCACACTAGTAATGAATAAAGAATCACGTTTATTTGAATGAAAGAATCAAAACGTGTCTGTTGAACTCTTGTTGTAATGTCTTCTTCATTATATACCATATACACGAAAAGTGTATGCCGGGATTCCACAGCCTTCAGTACAGCCTCCTTTCTCGTATATCCATGCGTGATCATTAAAATAAATAACATGACCCTGTGGACATTAACTTAATTGTAATGTATTATGGCCTAGTAATATAGTCCGTCTTTATACCAAAGCGAGTTTAGTGTAGTTTTCAACCATAGTCTATTTACATATCATTACTTCAAAGAGCCTTCAACTTAAACTTAAGGGGACCCCCCCATTCTCGGGGTCAAAATTCTTGTTGATATAATTCGAATCTACACTAATTCAAGAATGTCCCTACAAAATTTCAAGTGAAAATCTCAAGAACTCTTGAAGATATAGCCGATTTATTGTGTCAGCATCAAGTGACGGCTGAAGGGATTCTCAAACTTTAAACGGGTTTTTCTCTAAACATTTTTTTGCGAATGGCGGGCAAATTTTTACACGTTTCTCTGTGAGTGTATAGCTATCGTATGATCTAGGATAAAGCCAATCGGTGAAGATCTTCCTTATTTTTTAACTTGGTTTTTGGTCAAAAATCGGCGATTTTCCAAAAAAAAAATTTTGTTCAAAGTCTGCCATTTTGTTAATTTAATAGCGAAGTCAATAATCCTAGTTCATACTAGAGCCAGACATGTACTCTTTCTAACACCGTTGGAATTTTCGGATTCCGATGTTCCAGTGAGGAGTTATCATGCCCGCCATCAAAAATAAGGACTTTTCTTTAATTACAAAAAACAACAACAAAACAATGACAATGGGGGGGGGGGTGTTCCCTGAAAAGAAAGTCAAAGATAAAGAACAACTTGCAAGTAGAAAATTGTCCTGTCCTACAACCAGCTATCGTCTTAATTTTTCGTTGTGCTTAAAGTTTCATTAAAATTAAACTTTAAAAAAATATTTTTTCAAGAACCAATACAAGGCGAGTTTTTTTAAAGAATATTTTCTTAAGGACCAAAACAAGGCGCTGTGCTTTAATGAATATGTTTCTAAGGACCAATACAAGGCGTGTTTTTCGAAGAATAGTTTTCAAAAGAAAAAATACAAGGCGTGGTTTTTTAAAGAATATTTTTTAGAGAACCAATAAAAGGCGTGATATATTAAATAATATTTTTAGAGGACCAATAAAAGGCGTGATATATTAAACAATATTTTTTAGAGGGCCAATACAAGGCGTGATTTTTTTTAAAGAATAGTTTTTAGAGGACCAATATAAGGCGTGGTTGTTTTAAAGAAAATTTGGTCAAGGACAATTACCATGTGGACCCAAGTGATTGTAACGCCGCGAAATTTTAGTCCTATATGCAGATCGTCATATCTCGACTAGCAGAGTCGATCTAGGCGTGTGTGTCTGCCCAACCTCCGTCCTTCCGCCTGTCCATTATAATCAGATAATATTCAGATCAAACACTTTTTAATCTGTTTTTTATTTAGCGAGTCAAATGGACCCATTACTAGAGATTGGAAATATAGCGCTTATGGCTAGGAAATATTTCTTCAATTTGGGGTTAAGGTCAATGCGACTCCCATTAAATTTTTATGATGATTACGAAAACATTACTTTGTCTTGTTTTCTAGGTGCTTTAGACGTCACAATTACCAGCCGACCATCACAAATTTTCTATGGGGAAGGCGATCTGACCATCTACTTAGATTGGATGTCTTGATGATGAACGGTCAAATGTATCAAAACTTTTTGTGTAAAATAACAAATTTTAGATCTTATGGAGTACATTTTTACTTCGGAAACCATTATTTGGAAAATGTTGCACAGAGGAGTACAATTATCGCGTAATATTACCCAGGCTCAGAATATAGATGCGGAAAAACTTATAGCCCATTGGAGGTTGTGTAGGGTGTGATAGGGTCGGGCTCACATATATGGGTACCTCCCAATTTTCGGTATTTTAGGGTTTTTGAGAACGGTTTTCAACCGAATTCGCTGAAATTTGGTATTTTGTAGTCGTATACGGTAACAAATCTCTCCACTAAAAATTATTAATATTCACCCCTTGTTAGGGGTAGTCCCCATATAACCCCATTTTTATACCCTTCACCACTCTGTGGTACAGGGTATTATGTCTTTGTGCATATGTTTGTAACGGGCAAAATGAAACGAGATAGACACATGGTTCCTTTTGAGAATATGCATAGAATCACTTTCTGAGTCGATTTATGCATGTCCGTCCGTCCGTCTGTCTGTGCATGTTAAATTGTAAACAAAGTACAGGTCGCATTTATAATCGGAATTGGATGAAATTTGGCATAAGTCACTTATTCGGCCCAAGGACGAACCCTATTGAAATTGGGAAAAATCGGTTTAGATTTAGATATAGCTCCCATATGTAGCTTCACCCGATTTTAGGTAAATAGTCCACTAAAGTCCCTGGAAATCTTTTGATTTGAATGAAGATCTAGAATGATATCTGCCAAGTTTTGTGAAAATCGGTTCAGATTTAGATATAGCTCCCATATATATCTTCATCCGATTTAAGGTGAATTGTGTATCAAAGTCCCTATATATATTTCGATTTGCACGAAGTTTGGCATAGCGTACTAAATTATGTCTAGAATGATGTGTGCAAAGTTTCGTGAATTTCTGTTCAGATTTAGATATAACTCCCATATATAGCTTCGCCCGATTTTAGGTAAATAGTCTACTAAAATCGTTGGAAATCTTTTGATTTTCAGGAATTTTGGCTTAGCGTACTGAATTAAGTCTAGAATGATGTGTGCAAAGTATATATTTTTATCCGATTTTAGCTAATTGGTGTACCAAAGACTCTATATGTCTTTCGATTTGCACGAAATTTGGCACAGCGCAATGAATTAGGTCTAGAATGATGTGTGTTAAGTTTCCTGAAAATCGGTTTAGATTTAGATAGATAGTTTCGTCCGATTTTATGTAAATGGTGCACCAAAGTCCCTATATATCTTTCTATTTGCACGAAATTTGGCATAAAGTATTGAATTGAGCCTCGATTGAAGTCTGCTCCCATATATATTTTCGTCCGATTTAATGTAAATGGTGTACCGAAGTCCTTAATATCTTTCGGTTTGCACGAAATTTGGCACAGCCTTATGAATTAGGTCTAGAATGATGTGTGTTAACTTTCCTGAAATCGGTTAAGATTTAGCTATATCTATATCTTCTATATATGACCAAATGAAAAATTTAGTATCGGTTGTAGAATGACAAGTTTATGGATACAATTTCATTTCAGTGGTCCTTTAAAATGCGATTTCTGTTAGGATTCATCTGTTGATGAATCCTAACAAAGTGGTGAAGGGTATATTGTAGCCGGCCGCGTCCGACTTTACTACTTTCCTTACTGGTTTTAAGAAAATTTGTTCAAGGACCATTTCCATGCGGCGCCAAGTGATTGTAACGCCCCGAAATTTTGGTCCTAGATGCAGATCGTCATATCTCGACTAGCAGAGTCCGTCTATACGTGTGTGTCCGCCCAAGGTCCGTCCTTCCGCCAGTCCATTAATCAGATAATTTTCAGATCAAAATATCGGATCAACAACTTATTATTTAGCGAGTCAAATGGACCCAAAGTTTTTTGGGAAAAATCAAAATTTTCGCGTTTTATGGTGTCTATATTTACCCACGAAAGACATAGACCGGGGAAGTTGAGAATATATCCAAGATCAATACTTGGATATGGGAGTTATACTATATATATATATGGGAGTTATACTATATAAATATTTAAGGTGGTCTACGTATTCTAATACTGTTTAGAATAAACATTACCTTACTTGACGATGAAACTGTAACGTTTATGGCTAGGAAAGTTTTCTTCAAGTTCGGGTTATGGTCAAAGCGACTACCACTAATTTTTGATGATGATTATATGATATTTCGGGGATGAAATGAACCGAAAACTTTACTTTTTCTTGTTTTCTAGGCGCTTTAGACGTCACAATTATCGAAAACCTGTTTTCTCAAGTATATTTTAGCTTAACATATGTGTCGAGTTCTTATATATACCACATTCAACACAAATGTCCCTAGGAAATTTAATTACTTTTTACTGTCTGTTATATCCTTGGAGTAAATTCCTATATAACTGTTTTAATCATGAGAAGTTTTTCACAATTAATTTAGCTACGAATGTGTTTTTTTCAGATTAATTTGTCTCATATTCGTTATATTGTGAATAATAAATGTTCGGAAAATATTTATTATGAAACTATATGTAATGGTACACATTGGCTAAACCTAATATCTTTTTTTGTGTAAAAATTACTTACATTTGTATAGGAAGTTGTAGTCATTCCACTGAGCGTAGACCTTGTGATGTATTTTCTTGTGTGTATAACCTAGGCCGGTAGAGAAACATACCCAAAGTACAAGTAAATATACAACTAACCAAAAACTTTTCCGACAAGTAATGAAAATATACGTTGAAACTTTTAAGAAGGTCATGAAATATATTTCACCACACCGAGTATTGTTTGTTTTCAAGTATTTCTTTTGTGAAGTAATTTTCAGAAAAAACGTGAGACATTCCATTGTTTAACAAGGCACATTATGATACATACCACCCCACCCCATTGTCGGTGTCAAACAATTTAATTTAGTTTTTTTTTTATTTAATTCAAATCTACATAATATCAAGAATATCCCTATAAAATTTCAAGTGAAAATCTCAAGAACTCTTGAAAATGTAGCCGATTTATTGCGTCAGCATCAAGTGCCGGCAAGAGTGATTCTCAAGCTTTAAACGCATTTTTCTCGAAGCAGTGTTTTTACAAATGGCGTGCACGATAACTCAAAAACTAATAATCCAATCGGTTCTCTGGGGGTCTATAGCTATCGTATGAACTAGGATAAAGCCAATCGGTGAATAAGTTCCTTATTTCTACCCTTCACAACACTGTGGTACAGGGTATTATGTCTTTGTGCATGAAACGAGATAGACACATGGTCCCTTTTGAGAAATTTTGCCCATAAAGTGCTATAATTCTTATGATGTTTGGTATGTTAAATTGTAAATAAATACAGGTCACTTTTTCCGAATTGGACGAAATTTGGCACAGCTAGTCTATTTGGCCCAAGGACGAACCCTATGGAAATTGAGAAAAATCGGTTCAGATTTAGATATAGCTCCCATATATATTTTCGTCCGATTTCATGTAAATGGTATACCAAAGTCAATATATACCTTTCGATTTGCACGAAATTTGGCATAGCGTACTGAATTGAGTCTAAAATGATGTATGTAAAATTTCTTGAAAATCGGTTCAGATTTAGATATAGCTCCCATATATATTTTCGTCCGATTTAATGTAAATGGTGCACCAAAGTCCCTATATATCTTCCGATCTGGACGAAATTTGGCATAGAGTACTGAATTGAGTCTAGAATGAGGTGTGTAAAATCCTTATATATATTTCGATTTTCACAAAATTTAGCACAGCGTACTGAATTAAGTGTAGAATGATGAGATATAGCTCCATATATATGTTCGTCCGATTTAATGTAAATGGTGTACCAAAGTTCACAAAAATCTTTCGATTTCCACGAAATTTCGTATAGCGCACTGAATTAAGTCTAGAATGATGTGTGTTAAGTTTCATGAAAATCGGTTCATATTTAGACGACATGAGTATGTTCCTTAATTTTTGCATATATGTTTTCATCCGATTTAATGTAAATGGTGTACCAAAGTCCCTATATATATTTTTTTGGATTTACACACAATTCGGCATAGCGTACCGAATTATGTCTAGAATGGTGTGTGCTAACTTTCGTGAAATTCGGTTCAGATTTACATATAGCTCCCATATATATTTCCGTCCGATTTTATGTTAATGTGCACCAAAGTCCCTATATATCCTTCGATTTGCACGAATTTGGCATAGCGTACTGAATTGAGTCTAGAATGATGTGTGGTAAATTTCGGAAAAATCGGTTCAGATTTCGATATAGCTCCCACCTATACAAATATATTCATCCGATTTTAGATAATTGGTGCTTCAAACTCCTAATGTTTGCGCGATTAACACAAAATTTTTCACAACGTATCAAATTGAGATTTGAATGGCGTTATTGCGTTTTGTTGAAATTGGTGCAGATGCAGCCAAATTTCGAACGGCTGTCTGATTGAACTTATTTTTTAACAATGCGGCCTACGAAGAGCGTTTTTTTCTCATAATTTGTCCCTTGGTACGCAGACGACTCTAAATCTGTCTGAATGAAATTGAATTTATCATAAGTTGCAGAAAGACATGAGTATGTTCCTTCGAGGGATCATTGACATGCAATTGTATGAATACATATGTACCAGCCCAATAAAAGTCTTGAAAATTGAAAATCGAGATTGGGGGAGGTCCCTTTAAAAAATCCACGACTTATATTATATTTTTACGGGTTTCAATACTATTTCAATTCTTTATATTTTCCTTCATTAAATTTCTTTTAAATTTATACTTTTTTCGTGTTGCTTACATTATCATTGCCTCATTATTGGACGTGAAGAAAAACCCACTCAATTTTGTTATTCATGCGCACCTACACATACCCACTTGCATTTATATACATATGCCGACTGCTTTGTCACATTAATTTCCATTGAAGCCTTGTCCTTTTGAAGATTTACTTTTTCTTTTTGTTTGTTTGTTTTTTTTTTTCGACCAACCAACAGACTGGCTGACAAAACGAGCAATCCGTTTCTATTGCGATATCCACTATATAGGCGTACTCCGTTTTGTTTGAGGGTTTGCATGAAACTGAATTTCTGTTCTGTAGTCATATTTTTGGCTTGCTGTGATTTGCTGATGATGCTCTCATCATTTCAGAGTAAAATGGTTGGAAGCCAACATCAACTGAAATGTGTTACAGTGGAATTCGCATATAGACCACTTACACATATAGGAGAATTTTCAGATATAGTCCAACAAACAATGGACTATATCAGAAATTCTTTAGTGTATAGTCGAATGCTTCTGAAATGTCCTTATTTGTTGAAAGGTCATTAAGCATATTCCACTGTACATATGATGTTGAGAACTGTTGGTTAACATTTTGTCGTAACATACATTCGTGTTCGTTAACATAGAAGTATAAGGGGAGTGAGAGAAAATTGTCGCTGTTTATGAATGAATAAAGAGACAACATGTTGTATCGAACATAGTAATGTTGTACATTTTGAAATGGGAGAATTGAAATAATGTTTGATGTCTGATGAAGTTTAAAAAAATATGTCTTTATTAACATTTATTAAAGAATTTTTTTTCAGGGATTAATAAAAGGCGTGGTTTTTGTAACGAATATTTTTTTAAGGATTAATGCAAGGCATGCACTTATTAAATAATATTTTTTCAATGATTAATACAAGGCGTGGATTTATTGAAGAATATTTTTATAGCACCCATTAATACAAGGCATTAATTTATTAAAATTAATGCAAGGCGTGGATTTATTAAGGAATTATTTTCAAGGACTAATATATTTTTTTCCACTTATTTCAACTTTATTATACCCTTCACCACACTATGCAACATCGGAATCCGAAAATTCCAACGGTGTTAGAAAGAGTACATGTCTGGCTCTCGTAGGAACTAGGATTATTGACTTCGCTCTAAAATTAACAAAATGGCGGACCTTTGAAAAAATATATATACACTTGAAATTTTGTAGTGCTAAGTTTCGCAAAAATCGGTTCATATTTAGATATAGCTCCCATATATATCTTCGTCCAATTTAAGGTAAATGGTGCACCAAAGTCCGTATATATCTTTCAATTAGCTCGAAATTTGGCACAGCGTACTAAATAAGGTCTAGAATACTGTGTGCAAATTTTCGTGAAAATCGGTTTAGATTTAGATATAGCTCCCATAAATATTTTTGTTAGATTCAATGTAAATGGTCCATCAAAGTTCCTATATATCTTTCGATTTCCACGAAATGTGGCACAGCGTAATGAATTAGGTATAGAATTATGTGTGTTAAGTTTCCTGAAATCGGTTCAGATTTAGATATAGCTTCGATATTTGGCCAAATGAAAAAAATTAGTATCGGTTGTAGAACGACATGTTTATGGATCCAATTTCATGTTACTAGTCCATTAAAAATGCGACGTCGGTTAGGATTCATCTGTTGAATATAGCCAAAGTGGTGAAGGGTATCATATAGTCGGCCCTGTCCGACTTTACTACTTTCCTTACTGGTTTCATATTATTATTGTTGTTGTTAATATGAAATCAATCTTAAGCATATACCATACACATATTACATCTTTTTAATTTGTTGGTGTTTCTTTTTCTTTTGATTATTATTAGAAGTGACATAAACACAATCATCAACATTTCAATCACTGCCAACTTGGTCAATGACTTTGGCGAATATCGGAATATAAATTCATTCCATTTTTCGTTTATATTAGTGACTAACAACAAAGGTAACTGCAACAGCAGTGTGTGGGCGGGTTATCGTGAATGGTATTTTCAGCTAACCATAAGACAAGTATGAACCTTTTTTTAGAATTATTAATTAGTAAAACAACAATTTTGTAGAACAATGGTGTTCCCATGAATGAAATGAATGAAATAAAGTTTAATAAACTATGAAATCTGAATCAATTTTGGCATACCTTGAAGTTGGATTTTTCGGAGATCGCACTTAAGATCTGTTAATATATTTATTAAGTGCTTTAATTAAACTTGGAATCTTAAAAAAATACCAACACATAACAAATTTACAACACTTACCCTTAATATTAACATTATTGTAGTGTATTGCTACTTTTTAAAAATAATAAAAATTCATGAATATATATATATATATATATAATATGTCCAGTCATCTGTAGGAAATTAAAGACAGGTCTTGTTGTTATTATTACATCCGACATCTGAGCAGTGTACGTGCGACACATACCATTAAAAATGTCGCACAGACAATGAAATAAAATATTATCATTGATCAGTGTGTCCGTGTTAATAAAATTGACAATAGCACCATGTGTGTGTGTTGAGTGCTTATTAGAGAGCAAAATATACACTTTTTTGTTATCTTTTGACAATGGACATGTCACATTACCTTATCTGTGGGAAACATCATTTCATATGTGTTTAAAGGGATTCGTTCGTTTGTACTGGCGTTCTAAACTTTATTTTGTTAAAGAAGTGTGTGTAAGGCCATTATGGCTTTATATAGAGGATGTAGCATTTTACTGAGGTTCTGCTACATAGTAATAGCATATTGACTTGGCGCCATAAGTTTTTGGCCGATTATAATTTTAAAACAATTAGACTTTAAAGAATTTAAAAGGTTATTGTTTTCGAGCGAGCCTAACATTTCATATCCTCCGCTATGCAATGTCCATTAAAAATATATTAAATCGCCCTGTATCTATATATGTTCATATTTTGTTCATGATCTGAAGACATTCTATTTCAAAATACAGACATTTCATCATACCAAAAATTAAACGGGACATTTTTGTTTCGGGCTATCATTAGTCAGTTATGTCAGGAATCGGATACTAGACCTACTTCAATACTTTGTGCAAAATTGTGTCCTAATCGGATAAATATTGGTATTTTAAATCGGACGAAACTATATATGGGAGCTATATCTAAATCTGAACCGATTTCAACCAAACTTAGCATACATCAATCTAGACCTAATTCAATACCCTCTGGGAAATTTTGTCTCAATCGGACCAATATTGGAAATTTGGTGCACCATTTACCTAAAATCGGACGAAACTATATATGGCAGCTATATCTAAATCTGAACCGATTTCAACCAAACTTAGCATACATCAATCCAGACCTAATTCAATACCTTCTGCGAAATATTGTATCAATCGAACCAATATTGGGAGTTTGGTGCACTATTTACCTAAAATCGGCCGAAACTATATATGGAAGCTATATCTAAATTTGAACCGATTTTCTCCATTTTCAATAAGGTTCGTCCTTGGCATGTACCAATTTTCATCCAAATCGGATTATAAATGCGACCTGTACTTTGTTCTCAAAAATACATGGACGGACGGACAGACAGACGGACATGCATAAATCGACTCAGACAGTGATTCTATGCGTATTCTGAAAAGGAACCATGTGTCTATCTCGTTTCCTTTTGCCTGTTACAAACATATGTACAAAGCCATAATACCCTGTACCACAGTGTGGTGAAGGGTATAACAATTATAGACAATTTGATTGAAAAATGTGCTCCACCGTAATAACGGGGTATAGCCTAAAATATGAATTAATATTGAAAAATTTTAATAGGAAAATTTTGCAACCAAATCAGTACCCAAAATACCAAATTACATACAATTATGATATAAACTTGCCCAACTCCCTATAATACCGATTTATGGGGATACTGCTCTATAGATTCTATCCCAAACATGGGTTAATAATTATAATTTTTAGAGGAATTTGTTACCAAATCAATATCTAAGATATCAATTCGTCTCGTTCATTTTCGAGGTAACATTATATGGGGGCTATCCAAGAAAGTGGATAAATATTGAAAATTTTTCGTGGGAAAATTTGCTACCCAATGTGAATTCAAACCAATGAGAGAATCAGTATAGTCGGACGAAGCCTACCGAAATATGCTTCACAACTACCATGGATCTATATTCCGAGCTCGGGATATGTTTCCTGATATTTGTCCCACTTATGGCCAATTAATGTCAATAGCTTCTCTATTTTACCTTAATGTATTTTCCGAATACTGTTTTCCCAGAGTAAACATTTGCACCATAGCACGTAAATTTTGCAGTTTTTGATTATGTAATGTTCGGCATACAAATAATATTTTTTGTTCATTACATCCTCTAAATATCATAACACCATAAAAACTACAGCTGCCGTCTTGACCATAACCGGAACTGCATGTAAAATTTCATATCGATCAGAGCGTGTGGTAATGGGATTATTGGATAATTATCATAATTCGCATGTCCCTCCTCCTGGTTTTATTGTCCATTTTTCTGGTCCATCTTGGATAACTATAAAGGCCCTAGAAAGCAAATTTTGCAATTTTCCACCGAAAAGTATAGGTTCAATTGACCCGCTAAATATTGACCAATTATATTGAAATAAATTATGCTGATTCCTTGATCCATTACTCCTGCATTATTCATTCTTGAATATGCAGGAGAGATGAGAAACACAGACAACATTAAAGTTATTGTCCATTTCATCCACTACAGATTAACAACTCATTACCAAAAATATTGGTGGTAGGTGGGGGTCTTCCTTGACCATCTGACAATGCAAATTTTCATTACAATTGGTCCATAACTGTGGCCTTTATCGTGTCTACAATTTATATTGACCGTCGAGCGGACATACATGCCAAGATCGACTCAGCTAGTCGAGATATGACAATCGGAATACAAAAAGTGGGGCAGGAACCAATATTTCGCGGCGTTACAAACTCTTGCGGCCACACAAAGCTACAATGCCCCTACAACATAGTTGTGTTGAAGGAAATGCCTAAAATGTCCAAACTCCTAATATTTGTTGCACCATTACTTGCAGAATATACCAAAATTTAGAACGTTTTAACCAATTTTAAATAGAAATTTATCTCAAATATTGCCAGTCCTATCTAATTTCTACAAACAGACGGACATGGCTTAATTGATATAGAATTTTTTCTGATACATTATGTGGTCTCCAATGAATATTTCAGATGACAATCAGAATGAAAAAAAAATCCCGAATCTCGGACAGAGTCCTCAGAAGGACATACATTTTTAAGGAGCTAAATTTCGTGACTGCCTAAATTTACAGATATTTGCATTTGCATATGGTGCTCAGATACTATTAACCATTTCAGAGCACTATAGACCTATCTACAAAATTTTCGTCCTCTTACACCACAGACTTAATGTAATTAGTCAAATTTTTATCACCAATTATATTATCATAATCATTAATATTATTCTCTTTCAAAATGTAATGTCATCAATATCCTTCACAATTATTTCAACCTTCAATTTTGTCACAAAAGTAATTAGCTAATTGTTGACCTCTTCAATCGACGTTCTTAGTTTTGTCATTTGTCCTTGACCCATCATAGCACTGCCATATTATATCCACTAACTACAAGGGTAATTTAAGTGGTTTCAAGATCTTCGATTTTGTAGTTTTTTGTCTTTTTATCCGTTTTAGCCACTCGCACTCGTCCACAGTTCTCATTGACAATTTTCAATAAAAACAAACTGACGATTTTTCATTGTTTCATTCTTACAAATAGCTGCGATTAATGAAATTGATTACAGTGAGAAAAGTACAAAAGGATGTGCCGCCATTCACCACACAACGATAAAGTGTGGTTGTTGCTGCTTCTATTGTTAAAAATACGATTTAAACAGAAATTTCTTAATAATAAAAAAATTACATTTTTGAAGGAATATCTTAAGAGTTGGTGAAAGGACAAGAAAGAGATGTGGGGGAAAGTGATGACGAAAAATAAGTGGGAAAAGGTTGTCTATAATTCATGCAAAAGAATACATAGTATTGGAAATAATGCGATAAGAAGGAATTACTAAATTCTTTCAAAAACATTTGAATATTCACGATTTTTAAAAGTGAAGGTGGTGTATATTCTGTTGTCATTCTGTTTGCAAGTATATATTCTACATCGGAGTAAAATTCAATGTCGACCTAGCCCTCCCCTCTCCTCTGTATGTCAGTTGAAATCACGATAGAGCTGTTGTAATTATTAAATGTCCACTAATTGCGATGTGTTCGCCTATAGTAACCTACACACCACCACTGTAAATATTTTTAGTAGAAAGTTTTCTTGTTTAGTGTGTAAGGTTTTGATAATCACTCTCAATAAAGCCACCAGCCAGAGCACAACACGTCTTTCCTTCAATCCACTAGAGCAGAGCAAGAATATATATGCAACAGGTTATGGGCCCAGTCACCACAAGCGTAGCAGTCATAGCTAAGACCCAAAATCGCTGTGAGGGAAGAACAAATAGTGTACCCAGAAGAACTCTGAAGGAGATAAGTAGTGTACGCCCAGGATCACTCTGATGGAGATAGAAATACTAAGTGTATAAGTGTCCGGCAGTAATTAGACGAAGTTTACGTCCTATGGTTATTCGTGTGTCGAATACCAACCCCGGAAAAAAGGGAATCCTAGTAGGAATAGTGGATTGTGTGAGTCCAATGGTTAGCTGTGTGTCGGCAACCAATGCAGCTCGTTACAGTGTGCTTGGACTACACAAGGAAAGGAAGACAGTGGAAAGTGTCCGATGTGTGTGATCGAAGAGTGCTCAAAAGAAAAAGAGAATTGAGAGCAGTGTTGCCAAAACTCTGTTGAGAAAAAATGCTAGAATTTGTTGAAAAAAATGCTAGAAAGTGCTAGAAATTTTAAAAAAGTGCCAGAAAAAAGTGCTAAAAAATTAAATGAACAAAATTGTTAATATGTAATAATGAAATATTCATCAGAGACCCCATTTATTCTTAAAGGCTACTCCTTGTCGATTTAGCCATGTCAATCCGATTGAGGTCGCAATATTGAAAACAGAGCTTTGGAATTTTTCCCATATATTGCACTACTCCTAGGACATTTGGTATTGGAAATTAAATATATCGGTCTTTTTTGTGTACACCATGCCCAATATTTAATTTTTTTAAGGTTTTGGGCACATTTTTCAATCTAATATGCGGTTTTGTTTTTCGGATTCTCCCTGTGTAGAAAGTCTTCTTACTAAAAATTATCAACAGTGATCCACTATTAAGCGTAGCCCTAATAAACACGTTATACAATCGAATTGGCTTTAATTTGATTTTTCAAATTGAGTAAAAAATCTCCTTATCAGAAATTATTAATATATGTACATATTTAGGGGTGGCTGGTTAACGGCAGTACCCCATTACCCCAAAGTAACTGTAATTTCACATTGCTGGATTTTGGAGGTTAGCAAACCAAGACAATTATCAATCAATTTCAATCAGACACCCTTTCGAAATACATATGGAAGCTATGGCTTCATCTGCACCAATTTCAACAAAACACAATAACGTCATGCTAGTCTCAATTTGATACGCTGTACAAAATTTCGTGCTAATCGCACAAACATTAGAAATTCGGTACACCATTAATGCAAAATCGGGTGAGTATATATGTACATTTGGGAGCTATATCGAAATCTGAACCGATTTTTCCGAAACATTTCACTCATTATTCTAGACTCAATTCAGTATCCTATACCAAATTTCGTGCAAATCGAAGGATATAAAGGGACTTTGGTGCACTATTTACCTAAAATCGGCTATATCTAAATCTGAACCGATATTCATGAAATTTAACATAGATCTTTCTAGACTTAATTCTGTACCATATGCAAAATTTCAAGCAAATCGTAGGATATATAGGGATTTTGGTGCACCATTTACATAAAATCGGACGAAAATATGTATGGGAGCTACATATATCGAAATCTGGACCGATTTTCTCGAAACTCACCACCCATCATTCTAGACTCAATTAAGTACGCTATGCCAAATTTCGTGCAAATCGAAGGATTAATTGGGACTTTGGTGCACCATTTACATTAAATCGGACGAAAATATATATGGGAGCTATATCTAAATCTGAACCGATTTTCACGAAATTTAACACACGTCTTTCTGGTCTTCATTAATTACCCTATGCACAAATTTCGTGCAAATTGAAGGATATATAGGGCCTTGTGTGCCCTATTTACCTAAAATCGGACGAAAATATATATGGAAGCTATATCTACATCTGAACCTATTTCCCCAAATAAATGAGCGGTGTCAAATTTAATCCAATTCGAATCAAAAATGCGAGTTGTACTTTGTTTACAATTTACAGACGGACATGTATAAATCGGCTTAAAAAGTGATTCGATGCATATTCTCAAAAGGAACCGTGTGTCTGTCTCGTTTCCTTTTGCCTGTTACAAACATATGCACAAAGACATAATACCCTGTACCATATTGTGGTGAAGGTTATAAAAATATATGTTTCCCGGAATTTTTCTATTTTGGTGCTGTTCTGTACTCTCAAGTGGTTATAACTTGGCATTCGGGATTGTCGGTGAATAAAAAACTTATTTTCAGAAAATTCCAATGGACCGCTTTATTTTATTTTTTTTTTATCAAATAAACAATCTACTAGCAGACAATGTCATAGCCACCATATGAAGTACCTGCTTACAAATCTACTGTCACTTTTTTAACATTGGAAAATCAAATTCATCGCGTAAAACATAGGGAATTTTCAATGCGTCAATATGAAATCGAAAAACGGGAAAATTTGTTAGGATGAAACAAAAATTATAAAAAATTACTGAAAAAAAAATGCTAAAAAAGTGCTAGGTGCTAGGTCACTTTTTTGGTGCTAAACTAGTTTAAAAAGTGCTGAATCTAGCACTAAAAGTGCTAAATTGGCAACACTGATTGAGAGTCATTCCAGCTTGTATAACCGAGTGTCGGGTACGTTATGTCGTGTGTCGACAACGTACGCATCTGGAATCATGCATGTGTTGCATTTGAATTGTCAGAGGACAATTATGGCTGGTGAAATCTGCAAGAGAAATCAGTGCTGGTCCACCAATGTGTTTGGGAGGAGATTTCTATGGAAGAGGATGCAGATTGGAAGAACTCGAGCAAAGAGTGAATGGCAACAACAAAAGAAGGGTGCGATTGCCGAGGCGCGCGATAAAGTTTAGCAACAACAACAAAGGAGGGTGCGATTTCGAAAGCAGTTTGCTGGGGAGTTGTTTTTGTAAAATGTAAGAATATGTTTATGGCGAAACAAAAACAATCCAATGAAGTGCCAATACCGTTACGGTCCAACTGATGGCGAGAGTCCACGACGAACGGTATCGAATGTGTTTTGATGAGATGAAGGCACAGTTAGGTCAACCATTGTCGAACCGTGGAGAGGGACAAGATGCAGGAGGAGCTAATCATATTTAAGAAAAAATACTTTGTGTATTATTTGTAATGTGTTTACAAATCTTGAATTTAAATAAAAAAATGTTTTTGAGAGATTTTGATTGTGGCATGTATGTATGTGTGTTGAGGAGGAGTGTTGTAATTATTGAATGTCCACGTTACGGACTTCCAACACACAACATACATACGTAGACTAATTGCGATGTGTTCGCCTATAGTAACCTACACACCACCACTGTAAATATTTTTAGTAGTAAGTTTTCTTGTTTAGTGTGTAAGGTATTGATAATCACTCTCAATAAAGCCATCAGCCAGAGCGCAACACGTTTTTCCTTCAATCCACTAGAGCAGAGCAAGAATATACTTCCAACAAGAGCACATATACCAATGTATATGTGCTGAACCTCATGCTAAATTTTCAAGTCACCAGCGCTATATTTCCGCCATCTTGTGTGATAAAGGTAATAGAAAAATATATAAGAATAAAACTCAATATAATGGGTATTGGTTTAAAGGTCAAGCAATGCTCTTGTATATACTATAACCTTCAGGCCAAAATATATGCGCCTCAAAATATATACGCCATTATATAAGCAAGAGTGCGGATCCATTTGAACCGCTAGCTATTAACCTATCTTCATCAAAACAGTCATGCTTAGTCCATCGTCAGACCTATGTGTCTATGTGTGAAATTTCGTTGTGTTCAGGATATAATCATTATCAAAACAATATTGGTCTTCGTTGGCCAGAATCGGTGCTACATGACGATTGGTCCATAACTGTGGTCTATTTCGTGTTTACAAATTTAATGGACAGAAGGACGGACACACATATCTAGATCGATTCAGCTAGTCAAGACGCGACGATCGGTATACTTAAAAATGGCGTTACAAACTCTGTAGAGTATAAAAATTCGTTCGTATCAGAGCTGAAAATTATTTCGTATCTTCACGAGCACTACTTGATCTATATCTCATATTAAACTACAAATAATACTGTACGAGATAAGACGATCGCTATTATATAATTTCGTATCTATAGCCGATACAAACTCTTGGGACTGCACAAACTTTTAATACCTTCTTATCATATTTGTGTTAGGTGTAAAAATCATGTTTAGTTTTATAAAAATATTTTTCATAGCTCGAAGAATAAAATATAAGGTTTAAGGTTCCTGCTTAAACAAAAATTAGATACTTGAAATTTTTACTTTCCTATAAAAGTGACTGCCATAAAATAAACCAAATTTGTAATATATGTTTGTACCTGTGGATGCCACTCTAATGTAACAACACAAACCAAAACCTCTCTGAGGTGTATGTGGCGTATGATGTATGTTGAAGTATACCAAACTATAAATGTATTTATCATACGCCACCTAGTTTGCAATCACTTTTCGATGCATATGCAAAATGTGCAGCTTTTGGTAACAGAAAAGAAATGTAATCTATGGATTCCTTTAACTTTATGTAAATAGAATTTTCTTTGGAATCAATTCATCAATGCAATGGAAATATACATTTATTAGAATTTACAATTTTTCTCAAATTGTATGCATGTGGTTTAGTATATCCTTCCGTCTATATCAACATAATAAAACAAGTCAAATAGTTCATTTTTCATGTGATTCAATTATTTTTCAAGTTTTCCAAATACTAAACATAAATTTTGGAAAAATAAAAATTTGCCATGACAACTGTTAGCTATACATAAAAATATCTTGAAGCTAAAAACAAATTGAAAATTTTTGCTTCCATGCGATTTATTTCTACAGACATAATTGCATGCCACAAATGTATAAGGAATTTCATATTAGGTTTCATTGAAACATATGAAATTCTTCAAATGGCAAATAATGTTTACAACGCCCTGTGAAGTAAATAATGTATATTGAAATCATACTATTGGTATAATATTGAAATTTCATTATAATTGATTTTTTTTCTGGCGTATAAATTGTAATGGGAAATATCTGTGAGTTTCGTTTGTCGAAACGGGATTAGGAAAAGGACATTATCATGTCTTCTGAAATTAGAAGGTACATCATGTTTGGAAAAGTTTATTACATCAAAATCTTTTCTAATCTACGCTAATAATTAAATTCGATGTAGAATAATTTTGTCTTAGACGAAATAAACCTAAGATGCAGAATTTGAAATATTTTTGCAAGGTGATTAATTAACACTTACCGAAGTGTTAATCCACCCTCCAATATAACGGTGCCACACAATTTTCACTATTTTAGGGATCCTAAGCGCGTTTTTCAACAGAATTCGCTGAAATTTGGTACATTGGGTTATTATTGTGTACCTAAACTCTACACTTTAAATTACAAAAATAGGTACCCCCAAATTTTCTGCATTTTCAGGGTTTGAAGCTCGTCTTTTAACCGAATTCGCTGTAATTTGGTATGTTATAGTCGTATATGGTGGCATATTTCACTCCCAATTTTTATACCCTCCACCATAATATGAAGGATATATTAAATTTGAATTTCATCGAAATAATTTCCGACCCTATAAAGTATATATATTCTTGATCAGCGAAAAATTCTGTGACATCTGTCTGTTGTGTTGTGATGTCCGGCTTTCAATAGTGGCCTACAAATCGACTCATAAAAAACACAAAAAAATAAGTTTTCGGGTCACTTCATCCAAATATTATTATTTTTTGATCATCACCGAAAAGTATAGGCGTTGTCCATGACCATACCTGGATCCTCATGGAAAATTTCAAAGCGATCCCCGATATATTTCCGCCCTCTAGTGTGGTAATGCGTTACTAAATAATATATGAATACGTAAGGACCTGTAAATATTTATGTGTAACTCCCACACCCGAGTACACACGACAATGCAATTGGTATCAATGTAAAGGTAAACCACTCCTCTTGGATATACTATCAACTTCTCGGGTCTATGTCCTTCAGAAGTAGATATATACGCCATGGAATAAGAATTTTTCCATTTTCCACACAAAAGTCTGGGTCCATTTGACCCGCTAAATATTGACCAAACTTTATCAAAATAGGCATGCTTATTCTTTGGCCCGATCCCCTTCCCCTTGCAAAAATTCGCGGTGTTTGGGTCATAATTGCGGCCTTTGGAGCGACCAGAAAAACCGACAAAAAATGTTTTTGATCCATTTCATCCCCTAAATATTAACCGATCTTTTCCAATATGGGTCTTCATTAGCCAGAACCCATCCTACATGCAAAATTTCGTGAAGATTGGTTCATAACTGTGGCCTGTATCGTGTTTACAAAATATAATGGACAGACGGACGGACACACACGTCTAGATCGACTCAGCTAGTCGAGATATGACTATCGGTATACTTAAAGGTAGGTCTAGGACCAATATTTTGCGGCGTTACAAACTTTTGGGGCTAAACAAAGCTATTATACCCTGACAACATAGCTGTGTAGGGTATAAAAATTATAACCACTTCGGTTTTAAAAATGCTAATAAACATGGAAAAATATCAATAATATGGTGGCACCATTCTGCAGGTTGCTATGCCACAACATGAACTTATGCTGCTATACCAATCTACACTCACTTCGATGAGTGAAGACGTCTAAAACCTTCAAAATTCCTTAAACTGATCGATACCTGTATTTGTTGCCTACATCAAAACATTGACCTATTTCGAAAAATTTCTTCAAAAATTTTGTTAAAACACAAGAACACAAATTGCTAAATTTGGTACGTATAACATCTTCAAAATATCGACAATGGAGAAGAGATCTATATATTGCGGTCGATGTCTGCAAAGGTTTTTTTCAATCATCTTTCAAGTTTCATTATGAAACTTTACAGGAAAATCACGGTTTGGTCAAGGATGACACCTACAAATTTCAGCGATGATGAAATGCTATTTAGGGAATGGAATGGATCTAAAGCCTAATTATTTTATGACTTCCAATTTGCTCTACAGGCCTCTATTTTAAGCCAAATATCAGAAGGGATCTGGCCAAGTATATCTAAATACTTGGATATTTTAAAAATGTTCGGTAAATATTTAGAAGGTCAACAAAACCAAGCTTTTTGTGTCTGAAATAACGAAATATAAATCGTATTTCGTACATGTTTACTCCGGTAAAAATAGTTTGGAACATATGTTGACATAAGCAGGAGAGGCTGTTGAACTCTAATCTACCGCAAATACCACGAAATATGGTCCAGAAATGTGTGTTCTTTACTTCAACGCTTAAAACGTGCCCTTGGCCTCCCACTTTTTGGTTAATTTTCTAAGTATTTTTGGAACATAATTACATTTTTAAAAGTTCATTAACCTTGTCCTGCAAAGAACAGCGAAGGCTAAACAAAAGTGGAAACAATGATTTGCATTTCATTAGTATGCTGTGAACAAAATTTTATTGCAGATGTGGTGGTATTTTTGTGACACTTTGGGACTTCGTGCTGCAACTGCATCTTACAGTTCAACTCTTCTTCTGTTGTCTTTGGAAATGTCTATCTATTCACAGTCAAGCAGTAGTCATAGTCGTAGTTATCGTAGTGTAATTTACGACTGTTGTGTTGCACTATGTGGTTGTTGTTGTTGTTTTAGTATAATTTTTGTTTTTATGGACCTGTGTGACAATGACATTGCAGTCCCAAGCCGACAAACAAAAAATGTCATTCCGTTTTTGCAAAACATCAACATTCAAGAGGATTAAATATTCCGGAACATGGAATTGTAACTCTAAGTATATATGTGTGTGTCGATATGTATGTACATGACAGTTAATGTTTTTGCTCAGTTGTGTGACCTTCTTTTTTAAGCTTCTGTTGAACTTTTCTGGTGACATATTATTTACACACAAAATTTCTAAACATTACGGAAAGCTCAAATTTTGAACTCTCAAATGGGGTTCATTTAAGCTACCATTGTGATAATTAAAACAAAACACATGCTCTGTTTTACTGCAACGATGTCAACTGTAAAAGTTAATTACATATTAAAACATGATACATTACTCAGTGTAAATTTTATTCGATGTTACAATATTTTATCATGCGAAAAGTGAGAGGGTTAAGGGGCATTTCATTCAGAATTTCCAAGGATTCCTATGCCCAAAATTTCCTATGCAAAATTATTAATAATGGTCCACATAGTAAGTAGGCCGTCATATACTAGTTCCTACCAAATTTCGGTACGTTGTAGAGTTCCAGCATTTTTTCAACCAAATTTGTTGTAAGACAGATATTTTTATAAGTTCTTCTAAATATTTGAACTGGCCCATATATACCAACTAATTTCTATCTGTCTTACAAATACCCAAACACACACAATACTTTAGTCGTTAGTAAATAAATACATGCAGATGTGTTTTGTTTTATTTGCTCTCGGTGTAGAAAATTATTTATATAATGAGTAAAGATACATTGCGGTTTTCAGTTTCAGTAAATGAAATTCAACCATAGTTTTGCTTGTTGTTTGCATTGTAATGAAATATTTATAACATCTAAGTAAAACTGGTAAAAAATGTATATCCACCACAAATTAATTAATTGTGTGTTTGTAAATTTATGATCATTTAGAGAATAAATTAAAACAGAAAATAATAAACACGAAGTAAACAATTACGTTAATTATACCATCCTCCAACATAAGGTGGATATACAAAATAACAAAAATTTACTTTTATAAGGAAATACCAAATTATAGACTATTAGGTTACACTATAAGGCGCAGCCACTTGGTTAATTATAAAATATCGAAAATTGGAAAATGGTAAAAAATGCTAAAGGTAGACAAATGTGGATGCCGTTTTATATGGGGCCGTCCCGCAAATTTGGACCAATTTTGATAACATTTGATAGGGAGACTTTCTAGCTAAGGAGAACCCAAAATATAAACCAGTAAGGAAAGTAGTAAAGTCGAACGGGGCCGACTATATGATACCCTTCACCACTTTGAGTATATTCAACAGATTAATTCTAACACACGTCGCATTTTTAAAGGACCAGTCAAATGAAATTGAAACCATAAACATGCCATTCTGCAACCGATACTAAATTGTTCATTTGGTCAGATATAGAAGCTATATCTAAATCTGAACCGATTTCAGGAAACTTAACACACATATAGACCTTATTCATTACGCTGTGCCAAATATAGTGCAAACCGAAAGATATTAAGGGACTTACATTAAATCGGAAGAAAATACATATGGGAGCTATATCTACATCCGAACCGATTTTCAGGGAACTTAACACACATCATTCTAGACCTAATTCATTACGCTGAGCCAAATTTAGTGCAAATCAAGAGATATATAGGGACTTTTGTGCACAATGTACATTAAATCGGACGAAAATATATATGGGGCTATATATAAATCTGAACCGATTTTCAGGAAATTTAACACACATCATTCTAGACCTAATTTGTTACGCTGTGCCAAATTTCGTGCTTAAATCGACTCAAAAAGTGATTCTATGCATATTCTCAAAAGGAACCATGTGTCTGTCTCGTTTCCTTTTGCCTGTTACAAACATATGCACAAAAACATAATACCCTGTACCACAGTGTGGTGAAGGGTATAAAAAGAATTGGTTCAAGAACCTCAAAATACCGAAAATTGGGGGGTACCCTTATATGGGGGCTACCAGAAAAAATTGACCAATATTTATAATTTATAGTGGAGAGATTTGCTACCTAATAACAACTCGACGTACTAACGACACAATTCGGTGGAAAAATACGATCAGAACCCCCAAAATACCAAAAATTTGGGGGTACCGTTATATGGGGACTACCAGAAAAACTGGACCTATATTTATAAATTTGGTGGAGTAATTTTGTACCCAATAAGAACCCAATTTACAAAATTTCAGAGAATTCAGTTATAAAACGAGCCCAAGAACCCGAAAATACCGAAAATTGGGGGTACATTTATATGGGGGCTGTCCGAAAAAAATTGACCTTTATTTATAATTTTTGGCAGGGAGATTTGCTACCCAATAAGAACTCAAAGTACCAAATTTCAGCGAATTCAGTTAAAAAACGGGCTCAAGAACCTCAATATACCGAACATTGGGGGTCCCCTATATAGGGGGTATCCGAAAAAATGGACCTTTATTGATAATTTTTGGTAGGGAGATTAGCTACCCAATAAGAACTCAAAGTACCAAATTTCAGCGAATTCAGTTAAAAACGCACTTAAAAACCTCAAAATACCGAAAATTTTGGGGTACCCTTATATGGAAGCTATGCCTATACGTGGACCGATTTTCTCCAATTTCAATAGGGTTCGTCCTTGGGCCAATTAAGTGACCAGTGCCAAATTTCATCCAAATCGGATCATAAATCCGACCTGTACTTTGTTAACAAAAATACATGGACGGACAGACGGACATGCATAAATCGACTCAGAAAGTGATTCTATGCATTAAAATACCTAAAAAATTATTATTTATAAATCCACGGCTGTGACCCTCTTTAAAATACCTAAAAATTTTATTGTTGCCCTCTGTGATCCTCTTTAAAATACCTAAAAATTAGTCTTTAGAAATCCACGCCTATCGTCCTAAACAAAATTTATTTGAAAAAGAAAACATTTTATTTAAAATATCCACGCTTATGGTCCTAAGAAAAAAAAATTATTTAAAAAATTCACGCTTATGGTTCTAAGACAAAATTTTATTTAAAAAATCCACGCTTATGGTCCTAAGAAAAATTTTTATTTAAAAAAATTACGCTTATGGCCCTTGGATTTTTTTATTTAAAAATCCACGCCTATGGTCCTCAGAAAATTATTATCTAAAAATCCACGTCTGCGGTCTTTTGATAAATAGTTACTTAAAAATCAAAAGAACATTCCCTGGACAAGAAACCGGACAACTCTTGGGTATTTGGAAAACGATTTGCCTAAAATCGATAGAAAAAGTATATTGGGCGCAATATCATAACCTTCGAGTATTTGCTGGATTACCTTTGAGATCACATCGGTGAATAATAGGTTTATTTAAATTTTCGATAAAACTTAATTCACGTCAGATTTGGTTCAAAAGTTGGGGATGTGCACTTTATTTATGAAATCGGAGCTTTGTATGGATTGTACCTTGAATAAACAGAAACAATAAATATACGCTTTTGGCTGAGTGGCTCCAAATCAGTAATTTAAAACCCAGTGAGCGGAGCAGTATAGTCGGACGGGACCGACCGTATGATACCCTACACAACTACCACGAAAAACTAATATTCTGCCGTAATATATTCTGAGCCTATATAATATGTCGCGTTCTGTGCACCCTATTGACCTATTATAGGTCAACAGCTTCACTTTCCAACCTTATTATTTTTTCAAAATCTTGTATTCCCGAGGTGAATATTTCCGCCATCAAATAAAAATTTGGTCACTTTAGGTTTTCGTTGATTTGATCCTCGATTATTGACGGATCAACATCTAAATAACCGTTCTAAGTATTTGGTCAGATCCTCTTCACCTTGTTTATAATTATTGCGACTAGTAAAGCTTGCAAAAATAACATTTTCGGTTCATTGCATCTCCAAAAAATCATCTCCACATAAACGAACAGTATGACATTTCTGCCCTCTAGTTGGGTATTACCGCAATATAATTGATATCAATTTAAATGTCAACTACTCCTTTTAGATATACTATCAACTTTTTAAGTCTATGTCCTTCAGGAGTACATATTTGACCCACTGAATATTGATATTCTGACCCATTTCTCTCTGTTAAATTTCATCATGGTTGGGTCATAATAATGACCTCTAGAGTATTCAGAAAACACACATTTAACACCCTTACATTAAACTACCATTACCAAAAACAATAGGGGTCTTCTTTGGCCAGAACCAGTCCTACATGAAAAATTTCGTGACGATTGGTCCATAACTGTGGCCTGTAGCGTGCCATCAACCTCACGATACTGTGAGCTTAATTGTACGTTTATAGTCGTTTATTCCTCACTCCACTTTATTTTTAGCAGAAATGCAAATTGCAGAATTTTAATTTAAATACGAAACAAATAAAACAACACCCACACACACACAGATAAATAAAAATGCAACCTCTTGCCATTGGCACTGTCAGAGAACACTTGTCTTTGTTGTATTTCCTTTCCACCAGCAGGAAGTTCAAATGAAATTGCACTTTAATAGCAACAATGACTTCACTGCAGGGATAATAAGGATAAATGTACTCGAATACAGTTACTTGCTGTTTTCATAGGTGTTTGTGTGGGTGTATGTGCATAGCTTGAAAGTGTTTTACCGCGGCACAAGGATTCGAAACGTGAGACAGGTGTTTTATTTATATAACAATAAAATTAAGCTGCAGCATTTCAGAATGATGCAAATATCATTTGAAATATAATGCATAGAATTGAATGAAGATCACGATGACGATTGCAATGGTTAAAGTAATTACGTAAACCAGCAAAAAACATTACGGCTTTGGCGAATAATTTCACGTGTGCTTTCAGAAAAATTTGGAAGGGAGTTTGTTAATTTGTATTAAATTATTATGTGCTGGTCCATCCACCAAGGTAATTTATATATTCAATTTGTCATCCTGTTTGCAAACCATCAAAATATACATCGGAGGCCCCATAGAGGATCAGAAAATCATTTGGAATGTCGCTGAGATCTAAGTTTCTGCGGATCTTAATTTTGAGTCTGGGTAATATTTTCCAACATTTGCTCTCTATTGACCGAATAGATTCGGAAAAGAGGGACTATCTTTTCCGAATCATGTTATCACAGAGTAAAAAATTACTCCATAACATTGAAACTTTATTATTTTACACATAAAAGTCTTGGCTAATTTTGACACGATTCGACCATTATCAAAATTGCCATTATAATTAGTAATTTAGAACGCCTTTTCTGTGTAACAATAGTGATTTTCGGTGTATAATAGTGGTCGATAGATTGACCTGAAAAACACTCGGTCATTTTTATCCTCTAAATATCATCCGATCTCTAGGGAAAATTGTAAGCTTCGTCCTTGGACATAACCGGAACTTCATGTAAAATGTCAAAGCCATCAGTGCAATATTTCTGTGCTATAATTATTAACCGATCAAAAGGCCTTAGGTTTTTTATACCCTTCACCACACTGTCGTACAGGGTATAATGTATTTGTGCATATGTTTGTAACAGGCAAAAGGAAACGAGATAGACACATGGTTCCTTTTTATTAGAATATGCATAGAATTACTTTTTAAGCCGATTTATGCATGTCCATCCGTCCGTCCGTCTGTCTGTCCATGTTAAATTGTAAACAAAGTACAGGTCGCATTTATGATCCGAATTGGATGAACTTTGGCATAGCTTATTTGTTTGGCCCAAGGACGAACCCTATTAAAATTGGGAAAAATCGATTCAGATTTAGATATAGCTCCCATATATATTTTCGTCCGATTTATGGTAAATGGTGCACCAAAGTCCCTATATATCTTTCGATTTGCACGAAATTTGGCACAACGTACTAAATTAAGTCTGGAATGATATGTGCAAAGTTTCGTGAAAATCGGTTCAGATTTAGATATAGCTCCTATATATAACTTCGCCCGATTTTAGGTAAATAGTCCACTAAAGTCCCTGGATATCTTTTGATTTGCACGAATTTTGGCATAGTGTACTGAATTAAGTCTAGAATGATGTGTGCAAAGTTTTGAGAAAATCGGTTCAGATTTAGATATAGCTCCCATATATAGCTTGGCCCGATTTAAGGTAAATATTCCACTAAAGTCCTTGGAAATCTTTTGACTTGCACGAAATTTGACACAGCGTTATGAGTAAGGTCTAGAATGATGTTTGCCAAGTTTCGTGAAAATCGGTTCAGATTTAGATATAGCTCCCGATTTTAGGTAAATAGTCCACTAAAGTCCCTGGAAATCTTTTGATGTGCACGGAATATGGCACAGAGTTATGAATAAGATCGAGAAGTCTGCCAAGATTCGTGAAAATCGGTTCAGATTTAGATCTAGCTCCCATATGCATTTCTATCCGATTTAAGGTAATTGGTGCACCAAAGACCCTATATATCTTTCGATTAGCACGAATTTTGGTATAGGGTACTGAATTATGTCAAGAATGAATTTGCTAAGCTTCGTGAAAAGATCCATAGCTAGGCCGATTGACAAGTCGTACTGATGTTATATAAATTAGTCTCTGTCAAGTTTCGGTTCAGATATAGATTTATAACAAAACGCGTCGTCTGTTAGGATACATATGAAACTGTAACTCATCGAAATATATATTGTTGATCATGTCCGTCTGCTAGTCGGTCTGTTGTAATCACTCAAGCCTTTACAAGAATGGAGACATATCGCCAAAATCGGACACAAAGCTGTCTTTTGTACACAGGCAGGCCAAGTTCAAAGATGAGCTATATCGGTGCTTCTTTACAAAAAACCTTTCAAACCCAAATGTCTCTTGTGACAATTCGAAGTTCTTACGTTACCAGCGATACGACCCCAATGAGAAGTTCGTTTCGTTGGCGCCTGACTTCGTGGTCAACAAGGCATTTACAGACAACTACAATACATTTCCCACTGCTATGTGTCGTCACTTTGTGACGAATGCACATAACGTCGTTGTTGGATATCCCAACAAAAAACTAAGGGAACTGATGAGGATCAGTGGCGAGATCCGAAACTATAGTCTTCCCTGCCTTACCCCTCGGCGGACAATGCCATACATTCCCCACTAATAAATAGTTGTTTTTTATAAAAACAACAAACTGGGATTAAGCCTGACTATTTTGCAAAAACAAAATACAAATGGTATCCCAAATAACCCGCCAAACACTACTGATATTTTTGAACACTTTCCTGCAATATGGCAAATATATCCAATAAATATTATAAATATCGGTCCATATTTTCGGATAGCGCCTATGTAGCGGTACACCCCAATTTTTCGCTATTTTGGTGTTCTTACGCTCGTTTTTCAATCAAATTCTCTGAAATTTCGTAGAATGGGTTTTTACTGTGTACCAATATGTAAAAATTATCCAGTAAAAATTATAACTATATGTCCACTTCTACGTGTAGCCCCCATATAACGGTACCCCCGAATTTTCGGTTTTTTGAGGGTTTTAAGAATATTATTCTACCGAATTCGCTGTAATTTAATATTTTGTAGCCGTATATGGTAACAAATATCCCTCCCCCTTTTAGGAGTAGTCCCATATAACCTTCTTTATTATATTAAAATATTTAACTGATTTGGGGTTGTCCCCATATAGCCTTATTCCACCGTATTCCAAATTATACCCTACTAAGTGTGGAATTCTATAACGATTTAGCCGATTTATCCATCTGTTTTAATCATTCTACCATCGGAGGATATCGGCACAAAAAAAATTGAACGTCAGGTTCGAGAATGTACTTTCGGCCCGCATTTTGGCCTAGCCCCATATAATGATACCTATCGATTTTTGGTATTTTTAATATTTAGCATGAAAGAAGGTATTGTGATGCAAAAATGTTAGGTTCGAGAACCATTTAGTCCTCAGTCGGGCATAGCATCATATAATCATATAATGATGGCTCCAAGTGTTCCGTAATTCCTAAACGTTTAGTCAATATTGGTCCCGTTTTAGGTGTGTTTTTATACCCCACACAACTATGTTGTCAGGATATTATAGCTTTGTGCAGCCCCAAAAGTTTGTAACGCAGCGAAATAGTGGCCCTACACCCACCTTTAAGCATACCGATCGTCATATCTCGACTAGCTGAGTCGATCTAGACATGTGTGTCCGTCCGTCCGTCTGTCCATTATAATTTGTAAACACGATACAGACCACAGTTATGGACTAATCTTCACGAAATTTTGCATGTAGGTTGGGTTCTGGCCAATGAAGACCCCTATTGTTTTTGGGAAAGACCGGTTAATATTTAAGGGATGAAATGGACCAAATACTATTTTTTTCGGTTTTTCTGGTCGCTCCAGAGGCCGCAAATATTGCCCGAACATCATGAAACGAAAAAGCATGCCTGTTTTAATAAAGATCGGTCAATATTTAGCGGGTCAAATGGACCCTGACTTTTGTGTAAAAAATTACAAAATTTGTATTCTATAGCATATATATTTACCCCTGAAGGACATAGACCCGAGAAGTTGATATTTTATCCAAGAGGAGTGGTTGACCTTTAAATTAAGACCAATTATATTGTTGTATGTGCTCGGATGTGGGAGTTAAACCTAAATATTTACAGGTATCACCGTATTCGTATATTAGTTAGTAACCCATTATGACTCTAGAGAGCGGAACTATAGGGCTGATCGCTTTGAAATGTTGCATGAGGTTCCAGTTATGGTCAAGGACAACGCCTATAATTTTCAGTGATGATCAGATAATAATTTTGGAATTAAGTGGACCGAAAACTTAATTATACCCTACACAACTATGTTGTCAGGGTATTATAGCTTTGTGCAGCCCCAAAAGTTTGTAACGCCGCGAAATATTGGTCCTAGACCCACCTTTAAGTATACCGATCGTCATATCTCGACAACGCCTAGTATTTTCGGGGATGATCAGATAATAATTATACCCTACACAACAATGTTGTCAGGGTATTATAGCTTTGTGCAGCCCCAAAAGTTTGTAACGCCGCGAAATATTGGTCCTAGACCCACCTTTAAGTATACCGATCGTCATATCTCGACTAGCTGAGTCGATCTAGACATGTGTGTCCGTCCGTCCGTCCGTCCGTCTGTCCATTATAATTTGTAAACACGATACAGGCCACAGTTATGGACCAATCTTCACGAAATTTTGCATGTAGAATGGGTTCTGGCCAATGAAGACCCCTATTGTTTTTGGTAAAGATCAGTTAATATTTAGGGGATGAAATGGACCAAATACAAAATTTTTGTCTGGTTTTCTGGTCGCTCCAGAGGCCGCAATTATGGCGCGAACATGGCGAAATTTTACATGGAGAAGGGGATCGGGCTAAAGAATAAGCATGCCTGTTTTGATAAGGATCGGTCAATATTTAGCGGGTCAAATGGACCCCGACTTTTGTGTGAAAAACCAGTGAGCGGAGCAGTATAGTCGGACGGGGCCGACCATACGATACCCTACACAACTACCACGGAATTAAAATTTTCTGCGGATGTTTATGGACAGACGGACGGACGGACACACATGTCTAGATCGACTCAACTAGTCGAGATATGACGATCGGTATACTTAAAGGTGGGTCTAGGACCAATATTTCGCGGCGTTACAATCTTTTGGGGCTGCACAAAGCTATAATACCCTGACAACATAGTTGTGTAGGGTATAATTACAAATTTTGTATTCTATGGCTTGTATATTTGCCCTTGAAGGACATAGACCCGAGAAGTTGATTGTATATCCAAGAGGAGTGGTTGACCTTTAAATTGATACCAATTATATGGCCGTACGTACTCAGATGTGGGAGTTACACTTAAATATTTACAGGTGCTTACGTACTGAGATATTATTTAGTAACCCATTACCACACAATAGGGCGGAAATATGGCACTGGTCGCTCTGAAATTTTCCAGTTGTGGTCAAGGACAACGCCTAGTATTTTCGGGGATGATCAGATAATAATTATACCCTACACAACAATGTTGTCAGGGTATTATAGCTTTGTGCAGCCCCAAAAGTTTGTAACGCCGCGAAATATTGGTCCTAGACCCACCTTTAAGTATACCGATCGTCATATCTCGACTAGCTGAGTTGATCTAGACATGTGTGTCCGTCCGTCCGTCCGTCCGTCCGTCTGTCCATTATAATTTGTAAACACGATACAGGCCACAGTTATGGACCAATCTTCACGAAATTTTGCATGTAGGATGGGTTCTGGCCAATGAAGACTCCTATTGTTTTTGGAAAAGATCGGTTAATATTTAGGGGATGAAATGGACCAAAAACTAAACTTTTGTCTGATTTTCTGGTCGCTCCAGACGCCACAATTATGTCCCAAACACCGCGAATTTTTGCATGGAAAAGGGGATCGGGTCAAAGAATAAGCATGTCTGTTTTGATAAAGATCGGTCAATATTTAGCGGGTCAAATGGACCCTAACTTTTGTGTGAAAAATTATAAAATTTGTATTCTATAGCGTATATATTTACGACTGAAGGACATAGATCCGAGAAGTTGATAGTATATCCAAGAGGAGTGGTTGACCTTTAAATTGATACCAATTATGTTGTCGTAGGTACTCGGATGCGGGAGTTACACTTAAATATTTACAGGTACTTACGTACTCATATATTATTTAGTAAGCTATTACCACACTGGAGGGCGGAAATATAGCGCTGATCGCTTTGAAATGTTCCATGAGGTTCCAGTTATGGTCAAGGACAACGCCTAAAATGTAAGGTGATGATCAGATAATAACTTTTCGGATGAAGTGGACCGAAAATTTAATTATTTGTACTTTTCGAGTCGAAATCTGGACAAGTAATTAGAGGGGCTGTACTGATTATTAATAACATTTGCTGACCTCTAGCCAGTCAAAAGTGTGCAAAGATCGCTAAATATTGCCAAATCTCAGAATATAGAACCACAAAAAGTTAGATTTTCATGGAAGTTTTGTAGGGTATCGTATGGTCGGCCCCGTCCGACTATGCTGCTCCGCTCACTGGTTTTTGTGTTAAATTCGAGTCGATCTATAGACCACAAATGAAAGCCGAACATCACAATAGCTGTACTGAATACTCGTAATATTCGTAAAATATGTCAGTGTATGGAAGAAGTGCTGTTGCAAATGGCACGAAATATTGCCCAGGCTCGAAATAAACATCCGCGGAAAATTAGAAATCCGTCGTAGTTGTGTAGGGTATCGTATGGTCGGCGCCGTCCGACTATACTGCTCCGCTCACTGGTTTTTATATATTTTTTTTTCTGCAATGACAGTTTTCCTATTAAACTCCATCCCAGGAAATGAGATCTTTGTACGTTGATTATGGCATCATATAACGTTGCCCTCTAAATTGCAGTATTTTGACGAAATAACCAAAGTTTATCCGATTTACCTGCATTTTTGAACGTCTGTGGAATATCGTATCAAGCTTTAAATCGATGTCATGTCCAGGGTACTGCAAAGTCGCTAGGTCTGTCTGATCGGCGGCATGAAATCTTATATTTTTTTTAATCGATATACAATATGAATCTGAGGAACACCTTTTCTATACACCACAAGACGTGTATGCTACAATATTTTCGGTAACGTCCGATTTTGCTTACTTCCATACTTGTTTGCCATTAAAACATTTTCGTTAATTTGCCAAGCATATCTCTGCAATTATTTTTTCAATTCATATTAATTTCTTATATCCCTCTCCCAATCACTCAATGTATCAATAAATCAGTAACCAATACTGAGATTTCTTTCTAAACCCCAATTCATTTCAAATGGAAGTTTGCTAAACAAAATTATTGTTTTGATTAGTTGTGTTCGTGTTTGTTCAAATTTCTCATTCCTTCCTGCAACTTATTCACATTCTAGCCACACCAATTCTCCAATTCCATGGAGAGCAGAATAAATATTTCTTTTTACCGAATATAATAGAATCGCATAGCATGGAAAAGTGTAAATCTTAAATGCTACTGCTATATCAGTTGCTAAGCCACAGTCCGTGACGAGTATTCAATTTCGATGTGGCAAGAAATTTTGCAAAAATCTGCAATCTAAGTATTAAGAAGTTATGGTTTCCTATTAACAACAGATAATAGAATAATTAATTTTCTTGGAAATATGTTTTCCTTAATAGGCAAAAAGTTCAATATATATATATATTAGTTTATTTGAATTTGTTTTCCAAAAAACTTTTTTGGGGGAATATAATATTAAGGACACAAACATAGAAAAATGTGGTAAACACTTTACGGCATAATTGACTTTATAAAAAAATGAGAAAGATGATGAAAAAGATTCTTTCAGAAGTTTTTCAATGTATGTCCACATTTTGGCATATTTACTTATAAACAGGGAGCCTGACTTTTCACGTCGAACGGGCATTAAATTGGCATTCCAGATTACTGGTGAATAAAATAACTATTCCGCAGAACATGTTCAATATAGGTCCTTCTGTACTTTGATGTACCTATCCAATATTAATAGTGAGAACCTGTAATTTTGTACATTACCTACTATCAGGCAGTGGCATCATCTCTGGATAACAATTCCGACATTGTTATACCCTACGCATATATGTTGTCAGGGTATTATAGCTTTGTGCAGCTCAAAAAGTTTGTAACTGAAATACTGTCCCTAGACCCATCTTTTAGTATACTCGTCGACCAATCGCCACAACATTTTGCACATGAGACTGCTTCTTCCCAAAGAAGGACCCTATAGTTTTTGGTACTTATCAGTTAATATTTAGGGGATGAATCCGAACATCACATCAAATTTTGTGTGGAGAAGGGGGTCAGGCGCAAGAATAAGTATGACTGTTTTGATGAAGATCGGTTAATATATAGCGGGTCAAATGAACCCAGACTTTTGTTGGAAAAATGACAAAATTTGTATTCGGTGACGAATCGATTTGAAATTTTACATGAAGTTCCTGTTATGGTCAAGGACGACGACTGTAATTAACGTCGATTCTGAAATTATATTTAGAAGGTGCATTGAAGCGTAAACTTTATTTTTGTCAGATTATCCAGTCGCTCTAGAGGCCATTATTATATGCAGAACATCACATGTTTTACACGGTGAAAGGGGTCTTACCAAATACTTAGAACGGTTGTTTAAATGGTGATCGGAAAATATTCCGAGGGTCAAATCAACCAAATTTGTATTTTACGGCGTAAATATTCACATAGGGAAAACAAGATTTGGAATATATCACAGGGCGCTGTTGACCTATAATCTGTCAAGAGGGTGCAAGCAAATATCGCGAAATATTGTTCAGACCCAGAATATAGAACAGCAGAAAGTTAGATTTTCCTGGTAGTTGTGAAGGGTATCATATGGTCTATTCTGCTCTGCTCATTGGTTTAAGGATTATTTTCATTTATGATATGCGAGCCTGGATTTTTATACCCTACACAACTATGTTGTCAGGGTATTATAGCTTTTTGCAGCCCCAAATGTTTGTAACGCCGCGAAATATTGGTCCTAGACCCACCTTCAATTATACCGATCGTCATATCTCGACTAGCTGAGTCGATCTAGACATGTGTTTCCGTCCGTCCATTATAATTTGTAAATACGATACAGGCCACAGTTCTGAACCAATCTTCACGAAATTTTGCATGTAGGATGGTTTATGGCCAATGAAGACCCCGATTATTTTTGGTAAAGATCGGTTAATATTTACGGAATGAAATGGACCAAATACTAAATTTGTGTCCTTTTTTCTGGTCGCTCCAGAGGCCGCAATAATGGCCCGAACATCGAAATTTTTGCATGGAGAAGGGGATCGGGCCAAAGAATAAGCATGCCTATTTTGATAAAGATCGGTCAATATTTAGCGGGTCAAATAGACCCTGACTTTTGTGTGAAAAATGTCAAAATTTGTATCCTATAGCGTATAGATTTACCCCTGAAGGACATAAGCACGAGAAGTTGATAGTATATCCAAGAGGAGTGGTTGACCTTTAAACTGATAGCAATTTTATTGTCGTATGTACTCGGATGTGGGAGTTACACTTAAATGTTTACAGGTGCTTACGTACTTAGATATTATTTAGTAACCCATTACCACACTAGAGGGCGGAAATATGGAAATATAGCGCTCACCGCTTTCACTAATATCCAGGTATGGTCAAGGACAACGCCTATAATTTTCGATGACGATCAGATAATAATGTTGGGATGAAGTGGACCGAAAACGTATTTTTATACCTTACACAACTATGTTGTCAGGGTATTAGAGCTTTGTGCAGCCCCAAATGTTTGTAACGCCGCGAAATATTGGTCCTAGACCCACCTTTAAGTATACCGATCGTCATATCTCGACCCACATTGAAGGGAATCTGGACAAGTAATTAGAAGGACTGTACGGAATGTTAGTAATATTTGTAGACCTCTGGTGGGTCATGAGGGTGTAAACATCGCGAAATATTGCCTAAGCTCAGAATGTGGTACCACAGAAACTTATATGTTCATGGAAGTTGTGTAGGGTATCATATGGTCGGCCCCGTTCGACTATACTGCTCCGCTCACTGGTTTTTAAGTTCCAAAGGCTTAGATTTTTAAAATAATATTTTTTAAGATTCACAGGCGTAGATTTTTAAAAGAATTTATTTTTTTATCCCTTGCATGTATGAACCAAAATATACCCAAATGTTGTCTCGAAGGAACTTTCATAACATTAATGTTGTGTTAGTTAAACGGATTATGATTAACCTGAAGAACATACAAAGAGCAAAGGAGCATACAACCTGTGTACCAGGAATCGAATATCAAGCTCAAAATGAAAACATTTTCCCCAGAAAAGCAAAACAAGATTGTATTTGGCAACATCCAAGGGCTGATAAAGGGCACAGTGGACTCCTACACCAAAAGAAAAAAAATATTTTCTTTTTTGGATTGTGAATTTATTATTTAAAAGTTATCTATTTTTGCAAACACATTTTTCATTTATGAACAAAATTCTAAATTTCTCTGACCAATGTTTTGGTGAGCAACATTTCGATTACCCCACAATCACATTAACAAAGTAGCATTGTCTTTGACATGTTACTCGATATCCATTGTATCATTAATGCTAACTACGGAATTCTACTCCATATTTTTTTGTCTATGATTAAACAAGGATATTAGGGACAACATGGAAAAATCTCATCACTTGGGTTTGAACAACAACCTAATTGGAAACCTTTGGGATTTTTTAAGGACAACTTTTGATTGCACCTTATTTCATTTGCTTTGCTTGCTTTCCAAATCCTTCACAGAAAAATGATAAGTACCTGGAATTTTAAATGGGTTGTTGTGTCCGGAAAATATTTAACAGCAATTATTTTCTGTAACAAAATTTTGTAAATTTGCCATGTATTATTATGCCTAAGGAAAACATATGTATATGTATTATGAAACCCATATATGCTACACTGCAACCCCGTTTCTACGAAAGGTAAACTACAATGGGATTATGTGTTCAAGTAAAATTGCTAGCTAAACATATTTGTTTCTTGCTGGTTTATTTTGATCGAAACAAAAAATCCTCGTAAATTAGATTTTTGCTTTTCTTCTTTAGCATTTTTTCGTCAATCTAAAACGCCTTGTGTTAGTCCTTGAAAAAATATTCGATAATAAATCCACACCTCTTATTGGTCCTTAAAATGTATTCTTTAATAAATCCACACCTTCAAGAGATGCCTAAAAATATTCTTTAATAAATCCACACCTTCAAGAGATGCCTAAAAATATTCTTTAATAAATCCACACCTTGTATTGGTCCTTGAAAAAATATTCTTGAATAAATTCAGGCCTTGTCATAGTCCTTGAAAAAATATTCTTTAATAAATCCACGCCTTGTCATAGTCCTTGAAAAAAAATATTCTTTAATAAATCCACGCCTTGTCATAGTCCTTGAAAAAATATTCTTTAAAAAATCCACGCCTTGTGTTGGTCCTTGAAAAAAAATATTCTTTAATATGTGGTCCCTGAATTTGTATACCCTTCACCACACCGTGGTACAGGGTATTATATATTTGTGCATATGTTTGTAACAGACAAAAAGAAACGAGATAGGCACATGGTTCCTTTTGAGGATATGGATAGAATCACTTTCTAAGTCGATCTATGCATGTCCGTCTGTAGATGTTAAATTGTAAACAAAGTAAAGGTCGCATTTATAATCCAATTTGCATAAAATTTCCCACAAGTCACCTATTTGGCCCAAGGACGAACCCTATTGAAATTGAAGAAAATCGGTTCAGATTTAGATATAGCTCCCGTATATAGTTTCGTCCGATTAAAGGTAAAAAGGGCACCAAAGTCCATATATATATATATATATATTTCGATTTTGGCATAGAGTACTGAACTAGGTCCAGAATGATGTGTGCCGAGTTTCGGGAAAATCGGTTCAGATTTAGATATAGTTTCGTCCGATTTAAGCTAAAAGTGGCTTCAAAGTCCCTATATATATTTCGATTTGCACGAAATTTGGCATTGTGCACTGAATTGAGTCTAGAATGATGTGTTTCAAGTTTCGAGAAAATCGGTTCAGATTTAGATATAGCTTCCATATATAATTTCGCCCGATTTTAGGTAATTCGTGCACCAAAATCCCCGAAAATCATTAGATTTGCGCGAATTTTAGCATATCGTAATAAATTAGGTATAGAATGATTTAATGTAAATGGTGTACAAAAGTCCCTATATACCTTTCGATTTGCGAAATTTGGCATAGCGTAATGAATTCTCGTCTAGAATGAAGTGTGTCATGTTTCGAGAAAATCGGTTCAGATTTAAATATAGCTCCCATATATATTTTCGTTCGATTTTTTCTAATTGGGGTAATTTGCACGACATTTGGCATAGCATACTGAATTAAGTCTAGAATAATGTGTGTTAAATTTCGTGAAAATCGGTTCAGATTTAGATATAGCTCCCATATATAGTTTGCCCGATTTTAGGTAAATCGTTAGATTTGCGCGAATTTAAACATGTCGTACTGAATTAGGTATAGAATGACGTGTGCCAAGTTTCGTGAAAATCCGTTCAGATTTAGATATACACTCACACACATATATATTTTCTTCCGATTTAATGTAAATGGTACACAGGAGTCCCTATATACCTTTCGATTTGCGAAATGTTGCATAGCGTAATGAATTAGGTCTAGAATGAAGTGTGTTAAGTTTCCTGAAAATCGGTCTTGATTTATATATAGCTCCCGTATATAGTTTCGTCCGATTTCATGTAAATGGTTCAAAGTCACTATACATCTTTCGATTTGCACGAAATTTGGTATAGTCAAGTTTTATTGAAATCGGTTCAGATTTACATATAGCTCATATATATATACTTTCGTCCGCTTTTAAGTTAATGGTGCACTAAAGACCCGTAGCTAGGCCGATTGACACAACGTAATGAAATTAATATAAATTAATCTCTGGCAAGTTTCTTTGAAATCGATTCGGATTTAGATATAGCATAACTTCCATATATTATTTCGACTAATTCATATTTATTGTACACCAAATAATCAATGGGTGACTGATTGATATTACATTTTATACAGTGAAGCATACCTAATACCGTGTGTATAGTTTGCTTTAAATCTATTTACGAAATTCAGAATATGTCGCAGAATGGCATGTGTTGAGATTGATGTTAGTCGGTTTACTTATAGATAAAGATTGCATATTTAAGTCCGCTCACTTTCACGTCAATATTCATTCGAAAAGGCGACGTCTGTTGGGACAAAGTGGTGAAGAGTATAATATAGTCGGCGCAGTCCGACATAACAACATTCCTTACTGGTTTTTATACCCTACACAACTATGTTGTCAGGGTATTATAGCTTTGTGCAGCCCCAAAAGTTTGTAACGCCGCGAAATATTGGTCCTAGACCCACCTTTAAGTATACCGATCGTCATATCTCGACTAGCTGAGTCGATCTAGACATGTGTGTCCGTCCGTCCGTCTGTCCATTATAATTTGTAAACACGATACAGGCCACAGTTATGGACCAATCTTCACGAAATTTTGCATGTAGGATGGGTTCTGGCCAATGAAGACCCCTATTGTTTTTGATAAAGATCGGTTAATATTTAGGGGATAAAATGGACCAAATACTAAATTTTTGTCGGTTTTTCTGGTCGCACCAGAGGCCGCAGTTATGGTCCGAACATCGTGAAATTTTACATGGAGAAGGGGATCGGGCCTAAGAATAAGCATGCCTGTTTTGATAAAGATCGGTCAATATTTAGCGGGTCAAATAGACCCTGACTTTTGTGTGAAAAATTACAAAATTTTTATTCTGGGGCGTATATACTTGCTCCTGAAGGACATATACGCGAGATGTTGATATTTTGCCCAAGATGAGTTGTTGACCTTCAAATTGGTACCAATTATATGGCTGTATGTACTCCGATGCGGGAGTTATACGTAATTAAGTAAAGGTGACTATGTGCATATTATTACTATTACTCCATTAGAGGACGGAAATGTCGCGCTGATCGCTTTGAAATTGTACATGAAGTTCCGATTATGGTCAAGGACGACGCTTATTGTTTTCGGTGAAGTTGAGATTTCATTCAGGGGGTGCAATGAACCGAAAACTTTAATTTTGTCAGATTTTCTAGTCGCTCTAGAGGCAATTATTATATGCAGAACATCACATATTTTACAATGACCAAATACTTAGAGCGGCTGTTTAGATGATGATCGGTCAATTTTCCGAGAGTCAAATCAACCAAAACCTAAAGTAACCAATTTTTTATTTTATTGCGTAAAAATTCACTTCAAGAAAAAACATTTTGGAAAATATGCAAGAGTTAGAAAGAGGAGTCGTTGATCTATAATCGGTAAAAAGGGTGCAAATATCACGAAATATTGCCCAGGCTCAGAATATAGAACCGCCGAAAGTGTGCTTTTCGTGGTAGTTGTGTAGGGTATCATATGGTCGGCCCCGTCCGATTATACTGCTCCGCTCACTGGTTATTATTTATTTTTTTGTAATTCTTTTTTTGTCCTCATCAGAAAAATATCTATAATAAATTCGTATTAATAACACCATAAAAATCAATCAAGTGAACTGTAACATTTTAACCTTTCTCATTTCAAATTAATTATTCAATTATTCTTATTTAGTAGTTACAATTACTTTTTGTTGTTTCTCGGAAATTAATGTTTATACCCTACACAACTATGTTGTCAGGGTATTATAGCTTTGTGCAGCCCCAAATGTTTGTAACGCCGCGAAACATTGGTCCTAGACCCACCTTTAAGTATACCGATCGTCATATCTCGACTAGCTGAGTCGATCTAGACATGTGTGTCCGTCCGTCCGTCCGTCTGTCCATTATAATTTGTAAACACGATACAGGCCACAGTTATGGACCAATCTTCACGAAATTTTGCATGTAGGATGGGTTCTGGCCAATGAAAGATCGGTTAATATTTAGGGGATGAAATGGACCAAATACTAAATTTTTGTCGGTTTTCTGGTCGCTCCAGAGGCCGCAATTATGGCCCAAACACCGCGAATTTTTGCATGGAGAAGGGGATCGGGCCAGAGAATAAGCATGCATGTTTTGATAAAGATCGGTCAATATTTAGCGGGTCAAATGGACCCTGACTTTTGTGTGAAAAACGACAAAATTTGTATTCTATGGCATATATATTTACTCCTGGAGGATGTAGACCCCAGGAGTTAATAGCATATCCAAGAGGAGTGGTTGGCCCTTAAATTGATACCAAATGTAGTGATGTATCTACACAGATGTGGGAGTTACAGTCAAATATTTACAGGTGCTTACGTATTCAGATATTATTTAGTAACCCATTACCACATTGGAGGGGAAATATCGCGCTGATGGCTTTGAAATTTTTCATGAAGTTCCTGTTATGGTCAAGAACAACGCCTACAATTTTCGGTGATGATCAGATTAAAATTTTGGGATGAAATGGACCGAAAACATAATTTTTTGTGTGTTTTCGAGTAGAGTATAATCCGAAAATCACAACACAACCCACCGTGAATGTAATCTGGACAAGTAATTAGAAGGACTGTACTGAATATTCGAAAAAAGTAAGGAAGAGGTGTTGTTAACCTCTAATCGGACAAGAGGGGCAAATATCACGAAATATTACTCAGACTCGGAATAAACATCCTCAGAAAGTTAGAGTTCGTGGTAGTTGTGTAGGGTATCGCATGATCGGCCCCGTCCGACTATACTGCTCCGCTCACTGGTTTTGTAAAGAATATTATAAAAAAACTATGCAATAAATGTAGTATTTTTTGTACACATTAAATTAAATATCAAAAAAGAGAGTTGATTGATTGTATTTATGTGAATATAAAAAATTATATTAGTGTGTAACGACACAAAAAAAGTGAGAAAAAATTCATTGAGAGCACTTCCATAATTTAAATATTTTTTTATAACATTTGCCACTTTTAATTCATTTCACAACATGAAGTCAATTAATCTTTCATCACGGGCCAAATAACAAATTAACATATGTATGAGTGAATTTTTTGTGACAATAAGCATTGAGTAAGAACAATTCAAAGCGTTGCATTTCATGAAACACACAAGGACCAGTACAAGGCGTAGATTTATAAAAGAATTTTTTTTCGAGGACCAATACAAGGCGTAGATTTATTAAAGAATATTTTTTCAAGGACCACTACAAGGCGTGGATTTATAAAAGAATATTTTTTCAAGGACCACTACAAGGCGTGGATTTATAAAAGAATATTTTTTCAAGGACCACTACAAGGCGTGGATTTATAAAAGAATATTTTTTCAAGGACCACTACAAGGCGTGGATTTATAAAAGAATATTTTTTCAAGGACCACTACAAGGCGTGGATTTATAAAAGAATATTTTTTCAAGGACCAATACAAGGCGTGGATTAATAAAAGAATATTTTTTCAAGGACCACTACAAGGCGTGGATTTATAAAAGAATATTTTTTCAAGGACCACTACAAGGCGTGGATTTATAAAAGAATATTTTTTCAAGGACCACTACAAGGCGTGGATTTATAAAAGAATATTTTTTCAAGGACCACTACAAGGCGTGGATTTATAAAAGAATATTTTTTCAAGGACCACTACAAGGCGTGGATTTATAAAAGAATATTTTTTCAAGGACCACTACAAGGCGTGGATTTATAAAAGAATATTTTTTCAAGGACCACTACAAGGCGTGGATTTATAAAAGAATATTTTTTCAAGGACCACTACAAGGCGTGGATTTATAAAAGAATATTTTTTCAAGGACCACTACAAGGCGTGGATTTATAAAAGAATATTTTTTCAAGGACCACTACAAGGCGTGGATTTATAAAAGAATATTTTTTCAAGGACCACTACAAGGCGTGGATTTATAAAAGAATATTTTTTCAAGGACCACTACAAGGCGTGGATTTATAAAAGAATATTTTTTCAAGGACCACTACAAGGCGTGGATTTATAAAAGAATATTTTTTCAAGGACCACTACAAGGCGTGGATTTATAAAAGAATATTTTTTCAAGGACCACTACAAGGCGTGGATTTATAAAAGAATATTTTTTCAAGGACCACTACAAGGCGTGGATTTATAAAAGAATATTTTTTCAAGGACCACTACAAGGCGTGGATTTATAAAAGAATATTTTTTCAAGGACCACTACAAGGCGTGGATTTATAAAAGAATATTTTTTCAAGGACCACTACAAGGCGTGGATTTATAAAAGAATATTTTTTCAAGGACCACTACAAGGCGTGGATTTATAAAAGAATATTTTTTCAAGGACCACTACAAGGCGTGGATTTATAAAAGAATATTTTTTCAAGGACCACTACAAGGCGTGGATTTATAAAAGAATATTTTTTCAAGGACCACTACAAGGCGTGGATTTATAAAAGAATATTTTTTCAAGGACCACTACAAGGCGTGGATTTATAAAAGAATATTTTTTCACATATAAATGATTTGCTCTTTAAAAACTACTATCAATTTTCTTCCAATACTTAGGCAAAAAATTTAATAGTATGCAATGTATGTTTCTCTTTTATTGGTGACACTGCCCATTGACTTCTTGTGTCTTTAAATGAATTGTGATGTATTATATCTACAAGCAAATATATTTGTCTGTTCTTGTGTAATGGTCTGCTTTTTCTAACACAATATATTGTCATTTCAAATATTTATGGTGTAGTCGACAATGGTATTGTTCGCTTTTTCTATTGAATTTTGAACTTAGCTATTTGTCACAAATCGTATAGGGAAGTAATTAATTAGAAAACGGAAAAAGTATCAAAAAGGTCTGAAATAAAGGTTTATTTCTGTTGGAGGTCTTGTAGGGCTTCATGAATACTCTTAATAACATCCAAACCTTGTGTCGGTCTTTAAAAAAGGTTTTTTTGAAATCCGCACCCTATGCTAAATGGTATTGGTTTAATTGTAGTTGCCATGGTACTGGGTGGCGTATGAGTCTTATTGTACACAGGTATGTTATGTATACGCCCAAAACTCCCATATTTTTAAATGAGTCGTTTATTTTGAAAATGGTTTAAGTCCATTTAGGTTCTGATGCAAATCTTAGTTTTCCTAATACAACTTAACAATATTTTTGAAACAAATCAAACCCAAACCTATAAATATCTCAATATAAAAAAAATTGACCCCCCCCCCCCCCCATTCTTGATTTTAATGTTTCAAGATTTTCAATGGGTTGGTAAATCAATACCAATGCTTGTTAAGGTTTGTAACTTTGCACATTTATATTTGAAGATTTAAAAAAGAAGAAAAATAATTTACAAAAAATGTTTGTTGTTGTTTTGTTGTTGTTTTTTGTGATTAAAGAAAAGTCCTAATTTTTGATGGCGGGCATGATAACTCCTCACTGGAACATCGGAGTCCGAAAATTCCAACGGTGTTAGAAAGAGTACATGTCTGGCTCTCGTATGAACTAGGATTATAAAATTAACAAAATGGTGGACCTTTTGAAAAAATATTTTTGGAAAATCGCCGATTTTTTACCAAAACCCAAGTTAAAAAATAAGGAAGATCTTCACCGATTGGCTTTATCCTAGTTCATACGATAGCTATACACTCACAGAGAAACGTGTACAATCGACTAGGTCATTAGTTTTTGAGTTATCGTGCCCGCCATTCGCAAAAGAGAAAAACGCTTTTAAAGTTTGAGAAGCCCTTTAACCGTCACTTGATGCTGACCCAATAAATCGGCTATATCTTCAAGAGTTCTTGAGATTTTCACTTGTAAGGACATTTTTGAATTAGTGCAGATTCGAATTAAATCAAAAAAATTTTTGGCGCCGAGAATGGGGGGGGGTTCCCTTAAACCACTTTCAAAATAAACGTCTCAAATATTATACAAGTTAAATTTGGAATATTTAAATATCATAATTTCACCCCATACCATCTCATGTTAATTGCAATGTAAACACATTTTCCCTTTTTTCATTAATTTGATGCTTCCTTAAAATGATAATACCTCACACCACAATAATTATATCTCTCCATATAAACTTATGGAATTTTTTAAATGGGTTAAAGTGACAGAAACACCTGCAAAGATAAAAGAGATTATAATGAATAGAAGAAGGGGAAACCTTTCTTAGATTGTACTTTCAACTCTTTGGCGATGTGAAAGTGACACAAAACAAATAACCACGTTGATGTCTGTTAATTATCACATCGTAATACTGGTTTCTTGATGTTGATGCCATTGGGACCAAGAGTATAATCTAAAGTAAAACGTGTCATACATAAATTAAAACCAACATAATTATTGTTGTTTACCGAAAAAATTTAAATTAAGCTGCCGTCTTGTCTTGTCAAAACACCGGCGTATATTCTCCATTATAATGTGAGTATGTTCTTGTTGTATATATGAATAGAAAAACAGTTTTAAAATGTATTCTTATTCGCTTGGAAAGCTTTGCTTTTTCTGTAACTTCGGTAACAGCTTTTGATTGTGATTGCAAAGAAAATATTCTGAGCTATAATTATACGTGCGATTTGCACTTGGTTTAAAAAGCTGATGCATATTCTGATACCGTAGCAATTCCGGTAAATATTCTAGAAGGCAATTTCAAAAGGGGCGGACGAAATTAACTGCTAGAAGTACTTAGATATTTGAACTAAAAAACCCAAACACATAGTAACTTCAATATACTATGCAAAATTTTGTCTCAATTGGACAAACATTGACAGTATGACGCATCATTTACATTAAATCGGAGGGAACTAAATATGGGAGCTATATCTAAATCTGAACCGATTACACCAAAACTTCGCATACATACATTTGGAGTTAATTCAGTGCGCTATGCTATTAGGCCAATCGGCCTAAATTTGACTATTTGGTAAACCATTTACATAAAATCGGACTAAACCATATATGGGAGCTATATCTAAATCTAAACCGATTCCAACAAAACTTGACATATATAAATCTAGACCTAATTCAGTACGCTGTGCAAAATTTTGTCTCAATCGGACCAATATTGGGAGTTTGGTGCACCATTTACATAAAATCGGACGAAATTATATATAGGAGCTATATCTAAATCTGAATCGATCTTTATACCCTACACAACTATGTTGTCAGGGTATTATAGCTTTGTGCAGCCCCGAAAGTTTGTAACGCCGCGAAATATTGGTCCTAGACCTACCTTTAACTATACCGATCATCATATCTCGACTAGCTGAGTCGATCTAGACATGTGTCTGTGCGTCCGTCTCTCCATTATAATTTGTAAAACACGATACAGGCCACAGTTATGGACCAATCTTCACGAAATTTTGCATGTTGGATGGGTTCTGGCAAATGAAGATCCCCATTGTTTTTTGGTAAATATCGCTTAATATTTAGGGGATGAAATCGAACAAAAACTTTTTTTGTCTGATTTTCTGGTCGCAATTATGACCCAAACTTCGCGAATTTTTACATGGAGAAGGGGATCGGGAAGGAGAATAAGCATGCCTTTTTTGATAAAGATCGGTCAATATTTAGCGGATCAAATAGACCCTGAATTTTGTGTGAAAAATTACAAAATTTTTATTCTATAGCGTATATATTTACTCCTGAGGACATAGACCCAAGAAGTTGATAGTATGTCCAAGAGGAGTGGTTGACCTCTAAATTGATACCAATTATATAGTCGTATGTACTCGGATGCGGGAGTTACACTTAAATATTTATATTCATATATTATTTAGTAACCCATTACCACACTAAAGGGCGGAAATATAGAGCTGATCGCATGGAAATTTTCCATGAGGATCCAGGTATGGTCAAGGATATAATAACATTGGGATGAAGTGGACCGAAAACATAATGTTTTTTTCGCGTCGATCGATAGGCCACAATTGAAAGCCGAACATCACAACACAAACCACGGTGAAGGGAATCTTGGCAAATAATAAGAAGGTATTAGTAATATTTGTTAACCTCTAGTTGGTCAAGAGGGTTCAAATATCGCGAAATATTGGCCATGCTCAGAATATAGAACCACAGAAAGTTAGATTTTCGTGGAGGTTGTGTAGGGTATTATATGGTCGGCCCCGTTCGACTATACTGCTCCGCTCACTTTTTCAATAGAGTTCGTCCTTGGGCCAAATAAGCGACATGTGCCAATTTTCATGCAAATCGTCATTGGGCCAAATAAGTGACTTATGCAAAATTTCATCCAAATCGGATCATAAATGCGACCTGTACTTTGTTTACAATTTAACATCTACAGACGGCCGGACGGACATGCATAAAACGAGTCAGGAAGTGATTCTATGCATATTCTCAAAAGAAACCATGTGTCTATCTCGTTTCGTTTGCATAGGTCACTTATTTGACCCAAGGACGAACCCTATTGAAATTGAAGAAAATCGGTTTCGTCCGATTTAAGATAAATGGGGCACCAAAGTCCCTATATATGTTTCGATTTGCACGAAAGTTGGCATAGAGTACTGAATGATGTGTGCTAAGTGTCGTGAAAATCGGTTCAGATTTAGATATAGCTCCCATATATAGTTTTGTCCGATTTTATGTAAATGTTGCACTAAAGTCCCTATATATCTATCGATTTGCACGAAATTTTGATTAGTCTACAGAATTAAGTCTATAATAACATGTGAGATTTAGATATGTATTTTCGTCCCATTTAAGGTAAATGGCGCTCTAAGTGCTTAAATATCTTTCGATTTTGCACGAAATTTTGCATAGTGTACTGAATTAAGACTATAATGACGTGTGTCAAGTTTCGAGAAAATCGGGTCAGATTTAGATATATCTCCCATATATATTTTCGTCCGATTTAAGGTAAATGTGGCACCAAAGTCCGTATTTATCTTTTAATGTGCATGAAATTTGGCATGTGGTACTGGAATAGTTCCAGAATGATGTGTGTTAGCTTTCGAGAAAATCGGTTCAGATTTAGACAAGCTCCAATATAAAAATTTGTCCGATATTATGTAAATGGTGCAAGTCCCTATATATCTTTCAATTTGCGGGAAATTTTGCATAGTGTACTGAATTGAGTCTAGAGTAACAAGTGTGAAGTTTCGGTGAAATCGGGTCGGATTTATATATCCGTCCGATTTAAGGTAAATGGGGCTCCAACGTCCCCATATATATCTTTCGATTTGCACGAAATTTTGCATAAAGTACTGAATTAGGTCCAGAATGATGTGTGCTAAGTTTCGTGAAAATCGGTTCCATTTACAGAATTTAGAATAGAATGACTTGTGTTGGAATTGACATTGGTTGGTTTACGTCTAGATAAAGATTGCATATTTTAAATCGTTCAATTTCATGTCAATGTTCCTTCGAAAACTCGACGTCTGTTAGGATACATATACTTAAAGTGGTAAAGGGTATCATATAGTCGACCCAGTCCGACTTTACTACTTTCCTTACTGGTTTCTTTTTGTTCTTGAGATTCCCTCATTGTTCCTATTTTTACACAAAACTAATTAGATGTTCTTCCATTAAACCTTCAACAGCAATCTAATCTTTCTTAAAAACACAGATTTTCGCAATTTTAAGACGATATAACAGTATTTCAAAACTAATGTAATTTTCATAATTAATAATTGTGAAAATATTTTAAAAGTCGATATACATAAAAACTACAAATACTCCTCTAACCAATAGTGAAAGTTTCATGCCGATACATGCATTCATTACTGAGATATATCCATTTAATGTGAAGCTTGTGTCAAAATATAGCGGCTACACGATTCTGTTTGCCTATTACCACAAAATGGAAAATTAATGAAATTGCATTTTCAGAAAAACTGATAAATGTAGGTGTGCTGCCAGATAATTTTTTTTCTTTATTCAGTGTTTTGATATTAGTTTATAAGTTCTGAGCATACTTTTAGGCGTCGCACACAAAAAGTGTCCTATACAAATCTCTAAGGAATATCTATTTTACAGTTGAGCCTGAAACGCAAACGCAAACGCAACGATCTGGTAACACAACTGTATTTATACCCTACACAACTATGTTGTCAGGGTATTATAGCTTTGTGCAGCCCCAAATGTTTGTAACGCCGCGAAATATTGGTCCTAGACCCACCTTTAAGTATACCGATCGTAACACTAGCTGAGTCGATCTAGACATGTGTGTTTTATTTCCGTTTGTCCATTATAATTTGTAAACACGATACAGGCCACAGTTATGGACCAATCTTCACGAAATTTTGCATGTAGGATTTTATGAAGACCCCTATTGTTTTTGGAAAAGATCGGTTAATATTTAGGGGATGAAATGGACCAAATACTAACTTTTTGTCGGTTTTTCTGGTCGCTCCAGAGGCCGCAATTATGGCCCAAACACCGCGAATTTTTGCATGGAGAAGGGGATCGGGCCAGAATAAGCATGCATGTTTTGATAAAGATAGGTCAATATTTAGCGGGTCAAATGGACCCTGACTTTTGTGTGAAAAATGACAAAATTTGTATTCTATGGCATACATATTTACTCCTGGAGGATGTATATAGTGATGTATCTACTCAGATGTGGGAGTTACAGTCAAATATTTACAGGTGCTTACGTATTCAGATATTATTCAGTAACCCATTACCACATTAGAGGGAGAAATATCGCGCTGATGGCTTTGACATTTTTCATGAAGTTCCAGTTATGGTCAAGAACAACGCCTACAATTTTCGGTGATGATCAGATTAAAATTTTGGGATGAAATGGACCGAAAACATAATTTTTTGTGTGTTTTCGAGTAGAGTATATCCGAAAATCACAACACAACCCACCGTGAAGGTAATCTGGACAAGTAATTAGAAGGGCTGTACTGAATATTCGAAAAAAGTAAGGAAGAGGTGTTGTTAACCTCTAATCGGAAAGAGGGGGCTATTCACGAAATATTACTTCGGAATAAACATCCTCAGTTCGTGGTAGTTGTTGGATATTACGCATGCTCACTGGTTTTATTTGTTTTTGAGAAACTAAAATGTCTTCTATTTTATTCCTTGGGGTAATAGGCAAACAGAATCGTGTAGCAGCTATATTTTGCAACATGGTTCACTTTAAATGGCCACATCTCAGTAATGAATGCATGCATCGACATGAAACTTTTACTATTGATTAGGGGAGAATGTGTAGATATTGTGGGTATTGGAATTTAAGATATGTTTACCAGATATATGTAAAAATAATATATATTCTTGAAAATAACTTTATATGCTGATAATATTGAAATAAACGACGTTTACTACATTTATTACATTTTATACAGGTATATGACGTTTTCGACGTTTACACCCTTTTGACGGTCGAAAACCTAAAAATTCGTCATACGGACCATCCCTGATGTTTACAAATAATTAATCAGAAAAGTACATTAGTTTTGATAATGGGTTATATCGTTTTTAACTTACGGGAATTCGTGTTTTTATGAATTTTTTTTAGCCATAATCAAACATTCCTACCAACTTTTTTTTTTTGAAATCTTTCCATTTAAAAGTTATATTTTGGTAATTAAAGAAAACAATTTTTTTTTAAATGATTGAATGTTTATTTTCAGGACCACAAACTCTACACTGGACGGCTGTTGGTGTAAATCTTATCTTTCTCATAGCCCCCGAAGGAAGAAGTTGCAAGGTGAAACATTACAAGGAATCGATGGAAAATTTATGCTACTCATTCGAGAGCTTAGCCATAAAAATTTGGTCAAATTTAATTTGTCCTTTTAAATCCTTTCGAAGTTATAAAAATGCTTAAATATTATTGAATATTTTCAAAAAGTGTTTGTATTATTTGCAATTTGACAATTCAAATAAAAAGTACCAGTCTTACTAAAATAGAACACACATTTTTATTACAAAAGTATTTCTTTATTCAACATAAAAACTAAATTTAAAATTGTTAAAACAATTTTTATATTTACATCAAAATTGGTCTCAGGTTTCGGTGTTTTGCTTCTTATTCAATGGAAAATTATTCTTCGTAACCATTCTGTTTAGATCGAAGGACAGGACATAGACCAGATTAAAGGTATACGGGAAATCCGACAGCTGTTAAATGTATAGACACTGGAATACATGTCCGGAAAGGATCTGGGGAAAAGGGTCCAACATTTTTATGACATTGATTAGCATGTGCCATTTGAATCGTATCCCATGTTTCAAAATCAGCGTTGCATCGATATTTCTTCGAAAATTTCTATTCCAGACAACAATAAATGGTGACCAATTTTGGGATCCAGGTTTGAGACTGGTACAAGATCTAAATGAAAATAAGAAATATAAGTTGTATTAATTGTTAATTTTTTAAAGAAGATATTTGTATGTTTTTTTTTCTTGAGAATATGCTTTCTAGATATGCCTGTTATTGTTTAATTGAATTTTAAAACGACCATGTCTGGAAATTATATTTGAGCCTCTAATAGATTTTTTATATATAACCAGTGAGTGGACGGGTCGGACGGGGCCGACCATATAATACCCTACACAACTTCCACGAAAATCTAACTTTGCGTTATTTGCACCCTTTTGAAACCTGATTAAAGGTCAACAAATAATACTAATACTCAGTAGAAGAGGGCTGTACTTGTCCAGATTCTCTTTACCGTGGGTTATGTTGTGATGTTGGGCTTTCAATTGTGGCCTATAGAACGACTAAAAAAAACAAAAACACAAAATGTAAACTTTTCGGTTCACTTCATCCCAAAATTATTATCTGATCATCACCGAAAGTTATAGGCGTTGTCCTTGGCCATAACTGGAATCTCATGGAATTTTTCAAAGCGATAAGCGCTTTATTTCCGCCCTCTAGTGTGGTTTTGGGTTACTCAATAATGTCTGAATACGTAAGCACCTGTAAATATTTAAGTGTAGCTCCCACATCTGGGTACATACGACCATATAATTGGTGTCAATTTAAAGGTCAACCACTCCTCTTGAACACACTATCAACTTTTTGGGTCTAGGTCAGCTAGTCGAGATATGACGATCGGTATACATAAAGGTGGGTCTAGGACCAAAATTTCGCGGCATTACAAACTTTTGGGGCTGCACAAAGGTATAATACCCTGACAACATAGTTGTGTAGGGTATAATTAAGCACTAACAAACTCATTTGTTAGGGCTTAACGTATGGGGTGAATATATTAAAGAAAGGTGGATTTTTATAACCTATACAACTATGTTGTCAGGGTATTATAGCTTTGAGCAGCTTCAAGAGTTTATAACGTTGCGAAATAGTGGTCCTAGACCCACCTTTAGGCATACCGATCATCATATATCCACTAGCTGAGTCGATTTAGACATGTGTGTCCGTCCATCCGTCTGTCCATTATATTTTGTAAACACGATACAGGCCACAGTTATGGACCAATTTTCACGAAACTTTGCATGTAGGATGGGTTCTGGCCAATGAAGACCCCTTTTGTTTCTGGTAAAGATCGGTTAATATTTAGGGGGTGATATGACCCAAATACTTAATTCTTGTCGGTTTTTCTGGTTGCTCCAGAAGCCGCAATTATGGCCCGAACATCGCGAAGTTTCACATGGAGAAGGGGATCGAGCCAAAGAATAAGCATGCCTGCTTTGATAAAGATCGGTCATTATTTAGCGGGTCAAATGGACCCTGACTTTTGTGTAAAAAAGACAAAATGTTCATTCTATTTCGTATATATTTACTCCTGAAGAATATACATCGGATAAGTTGATAGTATATCCAAGAGGAGTGGTTGACATTTAAATTAATACCAATTATATTGTCGTATGTACACGGATGTGGGAGTTACACTCAAATATTGGCAGGTGCTTACGTATTCAGATATTATTTAGTAACCCTTTACCATACCAGAGGGCGGAAATATAGCACTGATCGATCAGATACAAATTTTGGGATGAATAGGACTGAAAACTTATTTTTTTGGATTTTTTAAAGTATGTGGTTTTAAGGAACAATACAAGGCGTGGATTTTTTAACGAATATTTTTTCAATGATCAATACATGTCGTGGATTTTTTAACGAATATTTTTTCGATGACCAATACATGGCGTGGATTTTTTAAATAATTTTTTTCGAGGACCAATACATGGCGTGGATTTTTTAAATAATTTTTTTCGAGGACCAATACATGGCGTGGATTTTTATACCCTACACAACTATGTTGTCAGGGTATTATAGCTTTGTGCAGACCCCAAATGTTTGTAACGCCGCGAAATATTGGTCCTAGACCCACCTTTAAGTATACCGATCGTCATATCTTGACTAGCTGAGTCGATCTAGACATGTGTGTCCGTCCGTCCGTCCGTCTGTCCATTATAATTTGTAAACACGATACAGGCCACAGTTATGGACCAATCTTCACGAAATTTTGCATGTAGGATGGGTTCTGGCCAATGAAGACCCCTATTGTTTTTGGAAAAGATCGGTTAATATTTAGGGGATGAAATGTACCAAAAACATTATTTTTGTCGGGGCAGAGATTAAGCATGCATGTTTTTATAAAGATCGGTCAATATTTAGCGGGTCAAATGGACCCTGACTTTTGTGTGAAAAATGACAAAATTTGTATTCTATGGCATATATATTTACTCCTGGAGGATGTAGACCCGAGGAGTTGATAGCATATCCAAGAGGAGTGGTTGGGCTTTAAATTGATACCAAATATAGTGATGTATCTACTCATATGTGGAAGTTACAGTCAAATATTTACAGGTGCTTACGTATTCAGATATTATTTAGTAACCCATTACCATATTAGAGGGGAAAATATCGCGCTGATGGCTTTGAAATTTTTCATGAAGTTCCAGTTATGGTCAAGAACAACGCCTACAATTTTCGGTGACGATCAGATTAAAATTTTGGACCGAAAACTTAATTATACCCTACACAACTATGTTGTCAGGGTATTATAGCTTTGTGCAGCCCCAAAAGTTTGTAACGCCGCGAAATATTGGTCCTAGGCCCACCTTTAAGTATACCGATCGTTATATCTCGACTAGCTGAGTCGATCTAGACATGTGTGTCCGTCCGTCCGTCCGTCGGTCCATTATAATTTGTAAACACGATACAGGCCACAGTTATCCACCAATCTTCACGGAATTTTGCATGTAGGATGGGTTCTGGCCAATGAAGACCCCTATTGTTTTTGGGAAAGATCGGTTAATATTTAGGGGATGAAATGGACCAAATACTAAATTTTTGTCGGTTTTTCTGGTCGCTCCACAGTCCGCAATAATGGCCCGAACATCGTGAAATTTTGCAGGGAGAAGGGGGTCGGGTCAAAGAATAAGCATGTCTGTTTTGATAAAGATCGGTCAATATTTAGCGATTCAAATAGACCCTAAGTTTTGTGTGAAAAATTACAAAATTTGTATTCTATAGCGTATATATTTACCCCTGAAGGACATAGACCCGAAAAGTTGATATTATATCCAAGAGGAGTGGTTGACCTTTAAATTAAGACCAATTATATTGTTGCATGTGCTCTAATGTGGGAGTTACACCTAAATATTTACAGGTGTCTCCGTATTTGTATGTTATTTAGTAACCCATTATCACTCTAGAGAGCCGAACATAGCGCTGATCGCTTTGAAATGTTTCATGAGGTTCCAGTTATGGTCAAGGACAACGCCTATAATTTTCGGTGATGATCAGATAATAATTTTGGAATGAAGTGGACCGAAAACTTAATTTTTTGTGTTATTTTCGAGTCGATCTACAAGAACACAACCCATGGTGAAGGGAATCTGGACAATAACTGTACTGCATACTCGTAATATTCGGAAAATATGTCAGTGTGGGGAATAGGTGCTGTTTACCTCTAATCGGGCAAGAGTGTGCAAATATCACGAAATATTGCCCAGGCTTGGAATACACATCCGTAGAAAATTTGAGTTCAGTGGTAGTTGTGTAGGGTATCGTATGGTCGGCCCCGTCCGACTTTACTGCTCCGCTCAATGGTTTTTTGTGTGTTTTCGAGTCGAATATAGTCCGAAAATCACAACACAACCCACCGTGAAGGTAATCTGGACAAGTAATTAGAAGAACTGTACTGAATATTCGAAAAAAGTAAGGAAGAGGTGTTGTTGACCTCTAATCGGACAAGAGGGGGCAAATGTCACGAAATATTACTCAGACTCGGAATAAACATCCTCAGAAAGTTAGAGTTCGTGGTAGTTGTGTAAGGTATCGTATGGTCGGCCCCGTCCGACTATACTGCTCCGCTCACTGGTTTAAATTTTATTTTTTTCAAGGATCAGTACAAGGCATGGATTTTTTAAGGATTTTTTTTTTTGCTGGCAAAAAGAAAAATTACTTGTTTTTCCTTAAGAATGTGCATAAGCAAATAGTACAATATCCTTCTAAAGAAAATAGTTTTTCCGATACTCCCTCCTTATGGCATTATTGCCACCTCAATGTTATTTGTAATATTTTATTTTCCTTTTATACTATTGTACCAGACATCTGAATGTCATACTTTTGCTGCTTGCTTTCAAAACGATTACTACGAACGTGTTCATAGAACTTCGATGATGTCTACAGCAGAAGCTTTATACTGAACTAATCCCACCAAGCTTTCACTATCGTTATGGCTGATTATGACAGATTATGATAATGTTGCCAGACATTATAATGCCACTTGCCAATGTAACACTGTTGTAAAATTACAACAACACTAAACCTTAGGATATATGAATTTCCATGATTCCCACCTTAAGGGAAAAGAAAACCTGCATTATGTATTTTCCCCCATTTCATAATATTTCCATACAGGGAGTCCTGCCTCAATGGCTGGCTGTCTTTTACATGTCTTGAGTGCTGTAGCAAAGTTGGCAGAAAATGGAATTTTATGTCGTCACATTAACTGCCTGCTTAAAGTTGTACACAGGCATTAGGAACGACCTCAAGAACCATTACTGCTGTGCTGCAAGATACTACAGTCTCCATCATCACCAGCATAATTTCGAAAAGGCCAAACTTAGACTCACTCACAGACACTTCTGGGCTCAGCTCACAAAGTTACCACAAGGACTGACAATTGTATTTAAAAGCAAAACAGCTAGTGAGTGTTTCAAAATATGTTACAGATTACTTGTATTTGAAAAAAGCTGCCTGCGAGCAAAGTTTCTTCGCTTTTTTTCTTCTTCTAAATACATGACATAAACATGAAACTACCAACAGAAGATATCTACGATTATGTTGATGACGATGACAAAGACGTTGCTTTGGCTGAGGTTGACGGTGACAACAGCCACCAACCACAGACTAAACAACAGCCACAACATATCATCATAATACCCAAGGCTGTGGTTGTGCATGAATGCCTCCTTTGGATGGTTGTTCTAGTTTTCTGGCATAGCTGCCGGGATTTTCATATCTAAGTAGCAGTAAAAAGGAATAAAAACATAAGTGATAAAATATACAAGAAGACAAGTATGAATGGATTTTTTAAAGAATATTTTTTAAATCCTCCTTCCACAAGGCGTGGATTTTTTAAACAATATTTTTTGGGATTAGTACAAGGCGTGGATTTTTTAAACAATATTTTTTGGGATTAGTACAAGGCGTGGATTTTTTAAACAATATTTTTTCAGATACTAATACAAGGCGTGGATTTTTTAAAAAATATTTTTTCAGAGACTAATA
>NW_026886180.1:0-72874 GCF_032173495.1 Musca vetustissima
ATAGTTTCAATACAATGTCAATCCCATTGAAAAAATAATAATAATAAAATATTTGGAAAATTTTTCAATAATTGACAAATGTAGGCTTAAAGGAATTATACGCGGCCAAATTTCAACCCAAATATCTCAAAATAAAATCTATGACGTGGTGCAACCAAAATAGCTCGATACCAAATTCGTGGAAATATTTGCATTTCCACGAATTTGGTATCGAGGATATTATAACATTTTTTGCAATTTTTCGCAGTTTTCGATTTTTTCTCACCTTTTAAACCTTCCATGTAGATCCACGAACATTTCAACAATAAGATAAGAAAAATCCATTCAGCCGTTCTCGAGTTTTAGCGAGACTAACGAACAGCTATTCATTTTTATATATATAGATATAGATATAGATTTATCTCCTCTGTTTCTGAACCAGTATTTTCTAGTCTACTTAATAAATCCGCTACTTTGTTCTTTTTCCCTATTTTAACCACCAACTTTTATGTCTAAGAGAATATCTTTACCATTGTATTTCGAATGCAAATATTTTATCGATGGATGATCTATCAAAATTCTAAACTTTCTACCATAAAATTATGGTCGTAAAAAATTTACACTCCACAATATTGCAGGAAATTTCTTATTTGTTGACGAATAATTTATCTCGTGGTTTTTTATTGTTATAGATCCGAAATATATCGGGCGCCCTTCCTGTGACAGAATAGAACCGATTGCGTAATTAGATGCGTCTGTGGTTAAACTAATTTCTTCTCAAAGCTTGAATACCTAGGATTTGGATATTTGCTTCTCGAAATATTCTACATAACACAGAAAATCTATTTAGAATTTCTTAAATTTAAAATGTGCCTGATATGTTTTGATTAACCCTTGATCCGTTTGTATTATTTGTAAGCAAATATCCATACAAATTTCAAGATCTTTTACTATTTTTTAAATATTTTATTTTTAGATAGGCGACTGCTGCAAGATAATCAGAATCGGCAATTTCGAAATTCGAAAAAAAATGTTTGCTGGGTTCCTTCTTCGTAGTGATATTTATTACTATAGTGGTATTTAGGCATTTTTCGGAGTTTTTTTTCTCAGAATCGGCAATTTGTTCAGAGATTCGGTCCGAATTCTGAACGAATTCGGACAAAAATGTTTGCTGGGTTCTTTCTGTGTAGTGACATTTATTACTATAATGGTAGTTAGATATTTTTCGCAGTTTTGTAACGCAATAGATGCTGTATAAGTAAGCACTTTTATATACATTGTTTGGAAATTCTTCTTTTGAACGGTTATTATAACACTGTGCGATACGAAAATTATTCAGAGGTTCTAATGTACTAATGCTGTTTAGTTGGAGTCCCAGGACCAGGAAAATTCCTTCAGTTTTTCTGGGTCACTTCGAAAATTTATTTTATAACGGTAAATGTAGACAAAAACGTGGTTTCTGTCTACATTTTCAATTTGAAACTCCAATAACTTCTTTTATTTCTAACGGATTAATATTATTCTTTATTTTCTTCCGAAGACTAGAGTTTTTCCTTTCAAGAGTAGAGATTTTCCTAAATCGGTTGAGGATAATTATTAAGGGGTTCTAATGTACCAATGCTGTTTAGTTAGAGTCCCTGGACCAGGAAAATACCTTTAGATTTTCGGTAAATTTAACGTAGTTTCATAGATTTTCAATCTGAAATTCGAATAACTTGTATTATTTCTAACGAATCTATATTCGAAGAATAGAATTTTTCCTTTCAAACAAGATATATATTTGGTAAATGGGTTGAGGATTGGCTGAGTTACAGCGGTTGAAATGTGAAAAAATACGCATAAAAAGACAAAATTTATTTTTTTTTTTGTTCGGACTGTACGATGGAATTATGATGTCAAGCCGTATAATATTTATTATTTTCCGGGGAAGAAAATTAAATAAGCTTACGAAGATGAGGAAAATCAAATAAAATCGGTTAAAAAGTGAATGACTTATACCAGCATCGTACACAGGATTTCATTTCGGGGGGCCCGGTAGTACAAAATGAAAAAATTCGCTGTTGCAAACAAAAATTTACTGTGAAAAAATTCATTTCGGGGGGGCCCGGGCCCCCAGGGCCGCCGCCCTGCGTACGTCCCTGACTTATACACATTTTTGTATTGATTCTATACATATTCTGCTTCAAATCGTATCTAAACGAAGGATTTGTTGAAGTCGTGCTGCTAACGATATATAAGAATATGTTGCAAAAAGTTTTACTTAATTGATCTTTTTATAGGTAAGACTTATAAGTACGTAGAACAAAGTTTTCACTTTACCTGTGTTTATATAAAAGTGAATTCTTTATGTATGTTTTTATTATTTGTTAATAACTATTTTCTCGTGGTTTTTTATTGTTATAGATCCGAAATATATCGGGCGCCCTTCCTGTGACAGAATAGAACCGATTGCGTAATTAGATGCGTCTGTGGTTAAACTAATTTCTTCTCAAAGCTTGAATACCTAGGATTTGGATATTTGCTTCTCGAAATATTTTATGATGTCAAGCCGTATAATATTTATTATTTTCCGGGGAAGAAAATTAAATAAGCTTACGAAGATGAGGAAAATCAAATAAAATCGGTTAAAAAGTGAATGACTTATACCAGCATCGTACACAGGATTTCATTCGGGGGGCCCGGTAGTACAAAATGAAAAAATTCGCTGTTGCAAACAAAAATTTACTGTGAAAAAAATTCATTTCGGGGGGGCCCGGGCCCCCAGGGCCGCCGCCCTGCGTACGTCCCTGACTTATACACATTTTTGTATTGATTCTATACATATTCTGCTTCAAATCGTATCTAAACGAAGGATTTGTTGAAGTCGTGCTGCTAACGATATATAAGAATATGTTGCAAAAAGTTTTACTTAATTGATCTTTTTATAGGTAAGACTTATAAGTACGTAGAACAAAGTTTTCACTTTACCTGTGTTTATATAAAAGTGAATTCTTTATGTATGTTTTTATTATTTGTTAATAACTATTTTTGTTATTGGAAAATACTCATGCTGAATCCAAGTTTGTTGTTTTTATAATTAACAACTATATAGTGGTGAATGTATGGCATTGTCCACCGATGGTAATGCAGGGAACACTATAGTTTCGGATCTCGCCACTGATCCTCATCAGTTCCCTCAGTTTTTTGTTGGGATTTTCTCCCCAGAATCTATTTATTGGTTCTTTACAAAAAACCTTTCATACCCAATTCATTGAGACAATTCGAAGTTCTTACGTTATTAGCGATACGACCATAATGAGAAGTTTGTTTCGTTGGTGGCTGACTTCGTGGTCAACAAGGCATTTGAGGACAACTAAAATACATTTCCCACTGCTGTGTGTCGTCACTTTGTGACGAATGCACATAACGTTGTAATTGGTATTGCTAGTTAACCCTTTCAGTGTTTTTGTCGAACATATTCCACATTTAAAATTACTCTCTTCCTTTGCAAATTTTCGGTTATCCTATGTACCGTTACAGTTGATGTCTTTGTTATTGCTGAAAGACAGACTGTCCGAGGGTTAAAATAAGAATTGCTTTTTTTCTAAACTATGTGCCTTCATACGATTTTAAGTACAAAATTTTAGATTTTGATTCCGACAAATTTTGTTTTTTTTTTTTGACACTGAAAGGGTTAAAGCAATAAACCAAACAGTTTGACCGTGCCTACGTCTACAAGTTAAGTAGTGTTGGCGGGTTATTTGGGAATATCATTTGTATAACATTTGTACTACTAAAATACAAACGAAGTAACTTTATCTTCAAGTGTTAACTTCAACACCCCCACTAGACTTGAAATCGTTGAATCTTTTGTTTCGATAAAGCCTTTGTAGAGATGTCTGCCGCCATGCCCTCTGTTGAAATGTACTGAATTTTTTTTGATTTTCTTTGCACCACATCTCGAACAAAATAATGACGAATATCAGTGTGCTTTGACCGTGCATGATACATGTTGTTATGTCCAAGATTAATCGAACTTTTGTTGTCAGAATATATAATCTAAAGTTCGGATAATTTATAAATACAATGATTTTTACCAAATATGCTCTTTTCATGCTGATGACATTTCCATATATTCTGCCCCTGTTGTAGACACAAAAACATATATAGTGTAGTGGATTTTCTAAAGTCAATATTATTTGCCCAATCCGCATGAGCGAAACTAAAAAATTTTCCAGTATATTCGAGTTTGAAATCAATTGAATCGTTTTAAAGCAGCCCAAAAACTTCTTTATTTTAATTTTCATTTCGGCATTTTTAGAGAATATTAATATGTCATCCACATATATTATAAGTATATCAGATATATTTCATCATTTAATGCGCTATGTAAAGCGCTGTTACCACATCCATCCGATGAATATGCAGTTTTTATTTTACAGTTATTGCTAGCAACATTCTTATTGAAGAATATCTAAGGACAGGGTCAAAAGTTTCATCATAATCAATCTCCTTCTTTTATGAGTAGTCTTTAGCCACAAACAGAGTACTTCTCAATCAACCCTTCTGAATTTATATTAATTTTAAAACACCACTTATTTGAAATTGTCCTTTTGTCCAATGGCAAATTATAAACTTCCCATGTTTCATTTTCCAGCAATAATTCTATTTGTTCATTGACGGCTTTTCGCCATAAATCAGCATGAGGTCCTGTCAAAGCCTGTTCCATTCAAGTTGGTTCACACAAATTCAGTTCTTCACACATGCAATCATATCGTTTTGGTGTCCATCGTACTCGATTGGATTCTCTTAATTCGGGAGCCCTTTCATTTAACGAACTGCTTATGACCACCTCTTCGTCTGTAAAAAATCTTCAGTATCCTTGTCTGATTCAGCATTGCGTGGTTGATCTGAATTTGATTCTAATAACTTTTATTTTCTTCAAGACATCTTCTTTTTTGGAAAACACTATGTTCTTAGTATTTGGATCTAAAAATCTGTACGCTTTGAAGTTTACGCAATACCCAACGAGTATAATTTCTCTCCCTTTAGCATAATTTTTTTCCTTTTTTCTTTTGGAACATGTACAACCGCCTTAAAACCAAAGCTTTAAATTGCCTTACCGTGGGTTTCCGTCCTGACCATACCTCTTCTGGAGTTTTGTTTATCTCTTCAAGACTTTTACATGGTAGCGGGTTGACCGAGTAAATTGCCCATGTCACCGCTTCTGTCCAATATTGTTTATCATCATCCTTTTAACAGAGCCATTGTGCTGTGGTGTGTATAGAACTGAAGTCTGATGAATAATACCACTTGAATTTCAAAATTGATTCCATTTTTCCATTGTAAAATTAAGTCCCATTATCAGTACGAAGAATCTTAATTCTGTGACCGGCCTGACTTTCCACCATTAACTTAAACTCTTGAAATTTACCATAAATTTGTCAACGAGTATAATTTCTCTCCCTTTAGCATAATTTTTTTCCTTTTTTCTTTTGGAACATGCACAACCGCCTTAAAACCAAAGCTTTAAATTGCCTTACCGTGGGTTTCCGTCCTGACCATACCTCTTCTGGAGTTTTGTTTATCTCTTCAAGACTTTTACATGGTAGCGGGTTGACCGAGTAAATTGCCCAAGTCACCGCTTCTGTCCAATATTGTTTATCATCATCCTTTTAACAGAGCCATTGTGCTGTGGTGTGTATAGAACTGAAGTCTGATGAATAATACCACTTGAATTTCAAAATTGATTCCATTTTTCCATTGTAAAATTAAGTCCCATTATCAGTACGAAGAATCTTAATTCTGTGACCGGCCTGACTTTCCACCATTAACTTAAACTCTTGAAATTTACCATAAATTTGTCTGTAAGAATTAACCAAAAAAAAATTGAGGCAATTTGGCTCATTTCAAAGATGATCATGATCACTGTATATCTTTTAGACTTTTATATTTATTTTGAAAAAATATAGCTTGGTTTGTAGATAAATGATTAAATATATGCAAAGGTTCCATGATTCCATTGGTTGTGAGCAAATTTGGTTCATGCTTTATTTTATTGGGTGTTTGCAGTGCATTAAAGTAATATATAAGTTCGAATTAAAACGATTTTTTTATCAGGGAACAAAATCAGACAAATTATCTTTTGTGGAAAAAACGAATACAAATTAGGAATGATCAATCAGATAATAAATCGGATATAAGTAATATGGACCAACGTGCAGGCAGTGAAGATGAATATAATTGTTTTAAAGCTTCTAACAGAGAAACAGGTAGTGTTATTTGTGATTCTAAAAACGAAGATGATTTTTTTTCTTGCAAAGCTCCTAGTGAAACTAGTATGGAAAGCTCAAAAGTCGGACGGGGCCGACTATATGATACCCTTCACCATTTTGGGTACATGCAAGACATGTTAATATCTACAATATCCTGTAGGTAGAACGGTCATAGAATCTTTGGAGGACCATTGAGATGGAATCGGGCGAAATAAAATGTGCTATCTAGATAGATATTCGAACCAATTGAAAAAAACCCATACACATACCATTCTGAAATCAATAAAGCATTGAATGTCAAATGGACAGACTTAGATTCTTTGTATGAATTCGAGCCAAAGTATGTATGGGAACTATATAAACACATTGACCTAATTGAGTAACCGTTGCATACACCACTTGTTTTTGTTATCACTCTATATTGAATTTAATACCCTCTGCCAAATTTCGTGTAAATCGCACAAACATAGGCCCTTCGGTGGACCATTTACATAAAATCGAACGAAAATATATATAAAATATATATCAAAATCTGAACCGATTTCAAAAAACTTTATCACACATCTTTATTTTTCTCAATAGCATTCGCTATGCAAAATTTTACTCAATCAGGCAAATATTGGGAGCTTTGCGCACATAAGAATGAACCTGATTCAGTGCGCTGTGCAAAATGTTGTCCCAATCGGACAAATATTGGGAGTTTGGTGCATCATTTACGTAAAATCGGACGAAACTATATATGGGAGCTATATCGAAATCTGAACCGATTTTCTCCAATTTCAATAGGGGTTGTCCTTGGGCCAAATTTCATCCAAATCGGATCATAAATGCAACCTGTACTTTGTTAACAAAAATGATATTCTTTAACTTCAAACATGATTTAGTTTCAGAAGAAATATTACGATGTGCAAAGTTTGGGTTAAATCCTTGGGTTAATCCTTTCGGGAGTTATCGTGCCCAATATTCAGTCAGACAGGCATTTGCCAATCGGACAGACATTTCAGCCCTAACGCTGAGGGTACAAAAATAGAGGTTATATGTAAGATATGTTTTCTATGAGTTCTTTGATAATTAATATTTCATAAAAAAATTGAATAGTTTTCTTCAAAATTTAAATGTTCTTGCCTAAGTCCAATTGGCTCACTCCCGTAAAACTAGATATATACCAAACAATCGTATATCTAGTGTTAATCTGTAGAGTTTCATGCGACAAACGCAGTTTTCCGTCCACAATGTTTATTTGAATTGGGACTGTTCTTCTAGATATGACCATACTCATTACATCCATAGCATTTTACTTTCTTGAAAGTCTTCTTAATATTGTTCTTCTTTTTATTTGACGTTCCTGCATATGTCGCAAAAGCTTTGTCTTGACGTAGTCATTAGAAATTTGTACGCATGAACTCTTAATAACAATTATCATAGGTTGATCATATTCAGGGATTTCACTCAACATCAACGTACCAATCCATTCATCAGATAAATTCATTGCCGTCCTCGACAGCTTCTTTGCTGTTGACATTGTAATGTTCACTAATTTTTCCATTGAAACACAACCTCCATCTTCGGGGTTATAAGTGTCCTCAGCAAACTTACTCTTGTCAGTGAAGAATTTTCAAAAGCTTTTGTCAATTTTTTTCAATTTCCTTTTGCAGTGTAGCCTCTTGAATGTGAATAAAAATTATGGGATCCACCAAAAAAATCAGTTTGGAACGGGGATTCATGTTTTTTATTTAAGACATCTGTTTCTGTTGTTACGGATATGTGTTATTCAATGAGAACCCAAAATACCAGATTACAGCCAATTCGTTTGGAACCCAACTTTTTGTATATCATCCTACATAAACTCTGCCAACCTGACTGGACTTGGCAGGATTGTCCAGCTTTTATGTGCTTGTCTTATCTCAAGCTAAAATTAAATTTATTCAGCTAAATTGAATTTTTAGGTCATTAGAATAAATTGGGAAATAGTTTCCATGTTATCGTTTGGAAATTATTTTCATGTTATTTTTCACAAATCACTGAATGAACATTTTAATGGACATTTATGGAGATGGAGTCACTCCATTTTCAATGCAGGAGACCCCATATCCATGATCACAAAATACTCTATGTCGATTTAGGCATATCCATCTGTTGAAATCACGTCACGTTTAGGATAGAGCTTTGAAATATTGCACATACATTGATAATACTCCTCGGATGATTGGTATTTAAATGGGATATATCAGTCCACTTTTAAAGGTAGCCGCCGTATAACAGTTCCCCTAATATTTGATATTCATATAAATCAAATTTTATGGAACAATTTGTATTATACTCAAAATCCAGTGGAAATCACTAGCATAGCCTACTTGAATTTCCAAAAGTCTTTGATCATTATTAATATCAAATATTTTGAAAACCTGAAATATAATTCGGTTTTAAAATTTAAAACAATTCCATTGCATTTAAGTGACGATTACGATTATGGACGGAACTTAAAAATAGCATTGAAATAAACCACGCCTGTGATCTTAAACATTTTTGCAAGAAACTTATTTTATAGGTGAAGTTTAAATATAGTTTAATAGACGCATATTGGAGGAACATAAGAATAAAACCTCGTCAATAAAGAGCTTCACCTATGATTGAGAGGAATTCTGAAAACACGTTTCCCATTGAATGCATTGAAAAACACTTTGCGAAATTATTACCATTCGTTTCGATTTTTCATCATGTGTTTTCACATTGGTTTTGCCAACATTTTTTGACAATTTGTCAACATGCATTTACAATTGTCAGTATTTGACCTCGACACGTTGGCATGTTTGAGAATGCGACATAATACCATATTTACATAACGCGACGGATAGCTCAGTGCGAACATTCTGCATTGTTTGAATTACTTATTTCTTTGGTACAAAATGTTATAATATATTATATTTAACGAGCGTGTGTGTCGTTTCCTTTTGGTTGTTGTATTTTCGATAACACATAACACGTCGGATGACTCAACGGATTTATTCCCTTTACCCCTTTACAAAATTAAACCTAATTAAAAATCGCTCCGTCTGATACAATATCACAACTCAAATCATTATGTTTTATGAAAGATCCCTTTAATATTTAAAGGAATTTCTACATGAAGTTGGGATCAGACACTAGTTTACTCCACCTTACTGCCCGCAGGAGAACCCGACAGAACCATTAAAACAAGTATGGCTTAAATCACAATAAGTAAGAGTTGGATAATTTGAAGTGACTTTTCTTACCAAAGATAAAGATGAGAAACTACATAGCGTATGCAAGATGGTGCGGAACCATATAGGGTAAGCCGGCGTCTAAATTGGAAGCCGACAGTGGGTGACTGGGTGTGGGTTCATCAACACCAAAGTTCGTCTAGAACTTTGCTGCAAAGTTAACACCGAAATACGACGGACGCTATGAGGTGCTGACAGTCAACTCTGTTATAAATGTTGTTTTATTTCTCCCACCGTGATAGCAAAGTCCAAATACATTGGTGATGGGACTTCGGAAATGCGAAGCCACATTGAGCAGAACTACCATGTAACCGGTGCAACGTCCAGTAAGAGTAGTTCAGCCCATACGTAACCACCGAAAGTGATAGAGATTTCGGATGAGGAACCTTGTCACGTAATGGGTTCGTGTATTTGGCTCCCAGTACACACGGCCAGTGATCTCGCGCATAAGCTAGGTATTTTTTATTGATGACCACAGAGACGTTTGAGAAATTGCGCCACGAAAATTCGCCAAGATACAGCGATACAACTGATTCCGAGAATGAAGAATGCCATTCGAGCATTAATCGCCAACTTGCCAGAAGTCGAAGCGAACTGGTGAGGTCAGAAAAGCTTAGCAGCGCTAAGCCTGCTAGAGATAAGTAAATCGACTTTCGACTAATCAATTAATCGACTTTTTGCATTGAAAAGTCTAAAAGTCGAAGTCGACTTGTGGTCTATGAGAAAATCGTAAAGTCGACATTTCAAGATCGACTTCCGATTTTCTTCAAAAATACTAGGTTTTTTATCACATAGCTCAATTTGCCCAAAAATTTCACTTTCCGGAACTTTACATTATCTGTTCACAATAATTGATATAAAAAGTCAAATTTTTTAGTGGATTTTGCAGAAGTCAGTAAAAGTCGAAAATCGATTTTGAACAGTTTTGGCAAAATCGAAAAGTCGACTTTTTTGTCAAAGGCAAAAATCGAAAAGTCTAAAGGTCGACTTATTGGCCAGAGGCAAAAATCGAAAAGTCGACTTTTGCACTCGACTACGTATCCCTAGTGCCGGCTAACAGAGAACCGGAGAACCCTGCCGAGAAGAGTTTCCTAGAGAAATGGAACAAGGGATGCAGCGCCACATCCGAATGGGGTTAGTATCACAAGTGCCCGATACACAATTCGAAAAGATCATGAATTCAGTGATCGAATACAAAAGGATAAGGTGTTTATCACGGCACGTTGAGCCCGTCATTGTTAATGAGGGGGAGTAGTGTAATGGCGGAAGTCTCATGCTTGTTTCTGGTCTCACATACTGATATGGTAAGTATACTCATATATATATTTTCTTTGCGTCCAATTTATTGACCATCATTTTTTGTAATTTAATACATTTTTCCTATTATATATATGAATGAATTACCGTACCAATGAATTTGTTTCAAATATCGTATTCCCTACGAATATAAACAACTTCGTAGGGAATGTTTTAGGCATCAAAAATACTTAACGTTGAATTTTCGGAGGTATGATAACATCTAGGAAAATAAAACCCAAGCAATGAGTACACAGGTGTTACTTATTCGTAAACAACTAGCAATAAGCGCACGTTAATATATTATATATTCTGACTACGCGAATTGAAGAAAAGAATGAAGATTGATTTTTAGTGAGCTCCCCGTGGCCACTGAAAACACCGACTGCCACCCGAAACAACAGGTGAGTTTCATAGTAGTATAGTAGTATGTTGGGAAAATTCACTTCCAGTAAGTTTTAGGTTCCCCTAATAAGTTATCCTTTGCCATTAAGGGGGAAACACATAAGAGGACTTCAGGATTGACATTTTAAGTTGGGTTATTTTATTGTAAAAGAATAAAGGAGAACGGCGTTCAAACGAAGCAACGAAGTAATGCCAGAAAAATATTAATAAAAGAAAATAAAGTTTTTAGGAGAAGGAAAAGGCTATATATAAAAACGTAACTTGAAAAATCCGCTGGATACTTTCCAACTTTAATAGAATCATTGGAATTTAAATATCTAAAGCCATTTTTCGATTGTGCCAACATTTTAAAGGATAGGCGTAGCTGCTGTTCAAAAGAATGGTATAAGTTTACAGCAATAATTACTATTATGCTGTCGAAACTAGCAATTGAAGACAATTCCAGTTACTTCGTCAACAGGCCTGAGGACTACAAAGGAATTTAGTGTTTGGTAAATTAAATTTTTGATTTCATTTCATACACTACCTCGAATCAAAGTCTTACTCAGTAATATGTAATTTTTTTCAAATACATATTTTCAACAACAAATATCCCCTAATTATACATTCTTGCATATTTTTAACAATAAATGTCCCTTAATTATACATTCTTAAATATGTGAATACATTATTTTACATAACAAGAACATTTTACTTGGCATAATATATATTTATACATATACTTATTGTACACATCAGAAGTAGTTGTTGGTAAATAAACGCGTTTCGTTATAAAAGATTTAACCATTAATCTTTTATAACGAAACGCGTTTATTTAACAAGTTTCCTAAGCCTTTACATGACATTTTAGTATGTGTCGATGATGTACTATCATAAGATATTTCTAAATTAGTCCCGATTCTTTTTTCGTCTGTCTGTTGAAATAATGCTTCGAAATTTAGCACATAATTGAAAATGGGTTATATTGGTCCACGTTATGGTGGTATAGCCCTCATATAACGGTACACCCATTATTCGGCATATTGGTGGTATGGGCTGTAACGGCACCCACACATATTCGAAATTGCTGAGGATTTCTGGTACGTTATTTAAGGAATTTTCTGTAAGTTGGTATTATGGGTTTTCGTTGTGTGGCACGTCTTCCTATCAATAATTATCGACATTCATCCTCTTTTCAATATAGCCCCCATATGTCCTCCAAAATTGCGGTATTTTGATGAGTATGGATCCGTTTTCTCCGCGAATTGACTGTAATTTCGTTGTTATTGTGTATCAAATCTTTCCACCATTTACCATGACACAGCTCCACCATGAGCTGGACATTAGAAGGTACTTTTAATGTCCAGCTCATGGTGGAGAGTATAAATAGTTCGGTCTGGCTGATTTTAACGAACTTAGTTAAGACTTATATTTTTTATATTGCCATAAGTTTGACTTTATAAAAGGACTCAGGACATTTGTCAAAAAAAATTAAATTTTCTCGAATAATAATTTTAAATAATTTTAGAGACCCTTTCCTCGCTAAACCATGCGTTTTAATGCCATGTTCTGAGATTCACTTCCGTGTAAAAAGTTGAGCCCATAAAACCACATCATACATCCTGACAGTGGATCTCAGGCTCAATATTTGTAGATGGAGTACTCCATTTCCTTCTTTCCTGCAGAGTGCATAAATATTCTTTTGACTTGATCTGCGACACTATTTTCCACCAACTTGTCAAAGACCTAGTAAATTGTTTGGTTGATGAATCAACTTGTGCTGTGTTAATGCTGTTAAATCATTCGGGTCATTCGATATGAGTGTTAATGGCCTGGAATTCAAGTTTGCTTCAACTTCGACCACTACCGTTTCCAATTCTTCATGTGTTCATGATGCGACAGCTGTGGTCCGCAGTAACAATTGCTTCACCGACTTCACTGCGGCCTCCCCAAGACCTCCAAAATGTGGAGCTCTGGGAGGAATAAATTGGAAGTATTTACCTTCCCTTGAACATGTCTCTTTTATTACATTTTTGCTGTTCTCACCAAAACACCACCTGATTAAACTCGTGGCAATGTTTGAACATAAAGTTCGACATTTCCCACGACGAGCAATAAACCTTTTCAACGCACCAATAAATGCATCCGTTGTCAGATCCGTTACTATTTCGTAGTAACGTAAAATAGCCAAATACAGAAATGTAAACCTTTTGCCTTTAATTTTGTAATGAACCTACAATAGTCGACGCCGTATACTATGAATGGCCTTGCTGGCGCGACTCTGTTCGGTGGGAGATTTCCCATGATTTGATTTTATAACATAGGCTTTGCATGGGTAAACCTTACACAGTTCTGTACAATATTTCGTGTCATCGCATTTTATGATATAGAACCGCTGTATTGATGTTGCCAGTAGTAATTGTGAGTTTGTGAATTTATCGCTTCACCCTCTCGGTAAGCCGTAAGATGTAACCCACGACTCGCTGTAATATTTGTGACATAGATTATATCATGCAACCCACTTTGTGAAGCTACATCAGATACTTCACCTTAAATTCAAGGTCTGTTTTGATTTGATTCATTCTGTAAGAAAGGCTTCGGCCAGCCGATCTGCCTTTATAGCTCGGGATATAAAGTCTGCCGGATTATCTTTTGTATCAACATGACGCCATTGAGTGCCAAGCGTCCTGTCTTGAATGTATTTCATCTTGTTGGCAACAAACGTCTTCAGTGTTGATGGTTCCGAGTTGATCCAGTATTAGATAATCTCTTGTATTCGAATTCGGACAAAAAAGCCTTAATATTTGCTTCCGTCTTGCAACATAGCCCTGAGATATATTACAGCTCCATATGCCTTCCCTTAAGCATCCAAAATGTATGAATTTCAACATTCTCTCCGTTGAACATATGTCTGGGTAACTTGAACTCGTTTAAAAGTTTAAGATTTTCACGGGACGATAACCAGTATGCTGTCATTTCAGATGGCAGCTCATTATCCCAAGCAATATTATTCTTCCACAATTGTTGGATGAAATTCTTTGCTGTTGAGACCACAGGACCTGCGATTCCTAATGGGTCTAACAATCTTGATAAATCGGAAGTGACCTTTCGTTTGGTAACAGCTGCACATTCATGCGCATCACTCTTTAAACAGATGCTGTCTGTCTGAGGAATACATGTCAATCCTAGAACCTTGGTTGATGAATTGTCGAAGATGGAGAGGTTGAAGTGCAGCTCTCTATCTTCTGGTTGAACTACGAGAAGGAGTTTTAATTGACTAGCTCACTCCGGCTACTGTTGGAACGGTAGGGCCTTCTGACGCGTTATTATTTTTGCATCGTCTGGTTTGCTGCTGGGAGTGGGTATAGTGCTCCGGAGTGCAGCTTCAATTTCCTTACCGCTGGTGAAGGAAAATTGAAATTTATAAGTAAGTGAAAATCACGTCGGAGTCACCAAAAAATTTTATTTCGTTTTCTTTAAAATGATATACGCAACACATGAGTTACGTAATCTTAAGTTTACAATTTCTTGTAATCTACTAAGAATCTTTATGTTGCATTGCTATTTATAGAGTTTTAATTACCATAAAACTAACTATATATGTAGAATAAGCATTATTCTTTACCAGTAACGCTTGCATTGTGAAAACAGTCGAGTTGTTTCTTTATCTGGTTTACTGGCCTGTATACACAAAAAACACTAAACTGTGTCACTTATTTCTGATTAAACAATGAAATAATATTAACCATTTAATTGCTGTTCCGTCAATGGATGTATATGATGTTTTACAGTTATTTGGGATCCTATTTTGGTATTTTTCTGTCTTCTAAAATAACCAAAACTTACGCAGAGATCGGTATAATGTTATGAAACGTCACCATCCTTGCTTGAATTGTCTTAGAAATGGTCATGAAGTTAAAAAATGCGACAGTAAAAGTCGGTGTTTTCGTCAATGTTGGTATTTTTCTGGTATTTTTGTCTTCTAAAATAACCAAAACTTACGCAGAGATCGGTATAATGTTCCCCAAAATTCGAATGTTAACAATGTAACTAATTCGGCAAATTGAGTACCACATACGCCGGCTGAATGTGTACCCCGTCAAGTTTTTCACGACAGAGCGACTTCAGAACCGTTTGATACCTTCTGTATATTCTCCTATATCAGGAGTAAGTTCTTCGCTTTCGGTCATATCTATATTTGGGTAGCAACAGAATCTTAACAATGTTTTTCTACATTGTCTTCCTCAGTTACATAAATAGTTGTGCCAAATAACTATTTATGTAACTGAGGAAGAAAATGTAGAAACACATTGTTAAGATTCTGGGAATTTTAGGAGTCTCTCAACTGAAAAATATTATCCCCTTCGGATGGTACTTGTGAGGAGAATTATGTACGGACTATTCGTAGGGACTCAATCAAAACTTATCTCAAACAATTGAATGAAAAGTGAAAGTAACTAAAGAAGAATGTAAATTTTGTTATCAGTAGAAAAAATGGTAAATGGTGGAAATATTTGATACACAATAACAACGAAATTACAGTCAATTCGCGGAGAAAACGGATCCATACTTATCAAAATACCGCAATTTTGGAGGTCATATGGGGGCTGTATAAGTTTAATATGTTCTGACACCACTTCCTGAGCTGGATCAATCACGGATGCTGATTGGCATTACTGGCATCTCCCCTACACATTCCCTCTGCGGATACCGTAGGGCGCGGATGACCTACCAGCGGGGGAAGTAGTTGTTTTGCTCTCCTTGCTATTTTCACTCATTGGAATATGTATATGTATTAGTAGAAATAGATCCTCTGCGATCACAAGAACTCTGACTTCACTTGTCTTGTAGCTATCGAAGAGTCAACTTGCTAACTAACCGTCTTATCGAACTAACGTCTACGCGTTAGTACTAACAGGCCTCTGACGCCACCACACCAAATTACAAAAGGTAATTTATTTGTTTGTAATACGAAAAGAAGAAGCACCAATAAACCAAGATATGTAGAATAATTAAACTAATCATCTCTTGCGTTTTATTTCTTGTAATTTCTTCTCTTTTCTGCATTTACACCACACGCGCGTATCATCATTGTTGTTTCACCCCGCTCCTTTGAGTTAATTATTTGCTCACCCCCTCCATCATCACCACGGCGAGGAGTTGAGCCAGATAATAAGTAACCAGCCGGGTATTTTTGTTGTTTGCTTGGATTGAAGTCGCCGCCTATTTGTCGTTGCTTTTTGGAGATGAAATCATTTGAAATCACCTCTCAACTCATCACCGCAACAACAAATCACCATACTAACACCAGGTACGTAAACTCCGATTTATTTAAACAGTGAGCTATCGCGAGTGTTAGTATATTTTGTTTGTCTTTGAATTCGATTAGCAAAGAATTATTGCATTGGTCGACTTTCAATTACCCCTACGCGTGTTGTTTAACTAAAGCACCCTAAATACAGTCCACTTAAACAATTTCGTTGTTACGAAGTTTACATTTCGTTTGTGTGTACTGATCACCCTACGTCGCGTTGGTCATACAAACCTTTCCGAGTTGTTGTTATTATCACTTGTTTGCTAAATTATTCCTTCTCGTTTATACGGAGAGAATTTGCAGTGATACTTATTTACACTAACAACGCAAATTGTTCTCAACGATCGGTTGTAAAAATATAAAAAAATCAACGCTCCATATATTGTTCGTTTGGTTAATTTGTTGCTCTTCCCCTCTCGCCAACCGAACGCAATAGCTTTAGTGTAATCTCGATCACTTCTTTTTTACATTGTCTAAATTGCAATAACAACACAAGCATCACTTGTCGTGAGCGCACTTTGGTCGTTTGGTTTATTTGTTGTTTAAATTCTCACCAACCAAACGAATTTGTCGTGTTGTTATCCCCCCTCGTTTGTTCTAACAAGCAGAGTTAAATGTTTAATATTTGCAATAACAATATTTCATCTCTTCACTCACCTATTACTCGAAAACAATAACCACAATCATAACCCAACAGTCCACAGTCTTGTTGTTTGGTTTATTTGTCGCTTAATCCACCACCAACCAAACATACCTCGTTGTTATTGTTGTTCTAACTTTCATCATTTCTCACTGCAGAATTTGTCTCGTCATTTTGCAATAACAACACACGTACATTCCACGCGCTTTTTTTAGCGTCACCTTGGTATAACAGAAAATATACCAACAATTGTTGTCGGCTCCAACTCTCACTGTTGGATCGTTTCTCGCGTCGTGTGTTGTGTGGGTGCGTACCTGGTTACGCATAAACATTTCTCTGCTAGCGTCGCTTTTGTTTTATTCTGTTTTGTGTGATATTCGTTATTCACCACACTACAGCACAGTGGTACCAAGCGACAAAAATTGTGAATTTGCAAAAATTAATATTAAAATAATTTTTGAATCTTTTCGAAATAATTACTGTTTATTGGTAGGGCATTTGATATTTTGCGACATTTGCACCCTACAGTCGACTACTATTTTACTCTATTAGAGCACATCTAGTACATGGGAAAATATTAATTTTTCGAATATTTCTTCATTGTTTTTGGTTATTTATTCAATATTTTTGAAAATTTTAGTACTTCTTGTACGGTTTTCGAAATTGTTGGTGACCTGCACCCTACATTTGGTATATTTGGGCAAAATTTTCTCCTTTTTTATAAAAATATAGTGAATTTTCTTGCTTTTATTCAAGTTTCTACCAATTGCACACAACTATTACTGCAAAGTATTCGGTTGTCGCAGTATTTTTTAAACAGTTACACCCTACAACTGGCATACCCCTCCTCAAATACACCATACATTTGATTAATTCTGCTAAATTTGAGGATATTAAAATAAAGAAAAATAAAACCCACATTTGTATTTTGTTGTCGTACTGGGGAGAGTTTCTTATAATTTGCCCTACATTTATCTTTGGAAGATATTTTTGCTAAATTCCCTATTATTTTTGGAGGTATTGTTGTATTTCTCTATTTTTGTTGAGCTATAGAAACTTTTGTTGAATTTAGCGATTTTTTCATTTAATTAATTGTTATTTATTCTTCAATTGAGAAATTTCGTTTTGCGGGTTTTCACATTTCAGGAACAAAATGTCGATAACTCCTCTTACTCGTTTCATTAGAGCTACAGAAATTGTTTTGAAAAGTGTAGCAGCATTTGAAACGGTAAAAGAATCTACGTATTCTGTCCACAACCTCGACATTCGTACGCACTTATGATGAGTGTAAAACATACCTCACGGCATCCGAGACTGCACAGACAGATAATATTGATGTCGTAGAGGAAAACTATAATACTGCATTTATTGCATACTCCTGGTGTTTATCCACCATCAATCGGCATCTCGGTCACCTTAAATTACAAGTAAAGGATAATAGTTCTCCTACTATAGCTCCTTTAATTTCATCACCTCCATCAAGTTGTAGTACCTCCAATCCATCAAGAACATTGTTGAATTGCTCTCCTTCCGGTTTGCCCTCAAGCAAATCTGTGCAGTCCACCACCTCTCTCTTTGCCCCTGAAATTCAATATTCTACCACCTCCAATAGCTACACTTGCCCACCTGTCGATAATCATAGTTTTGTTGTCCCACCTATCGACATTGAAGTTTTTACTGGGGATTTCATATCTTGGCCCACCTTCCGGGATCTCTTCACCACCCTTTTTATAAATAATAGTTGTTTATCTGACATTGAACGTCTCTGTCATTTAATGCAGAAGACCACCGGCGAGGCTCGTGAAATTGTTTCCAGATTTCCACTCACCAATTGTAGTTTCCCTTTAGCGTGGAAAGCTCTCTCAGATACTTATGAAAATAAACGTATCATAGTAAATTGTCACCTCAAATCTTTGTTTGAAATCCCCTCCATAGAAATTGAAACTATTTCTGGTTTGAAAGCTATCCAACGTGGAATAAATAGTTGCCTCGCTGCAATGTCAGTCTATGACGTCACCACGGATCATTGGGATCCGATTGTTGTTTTTATTTGTTTGCAGCGATTGCCAAAATTGACTTTGACTCTGTGGGAGCAAAGTATCAAAATCAAATCGTCGTTGTCTACCTGGAGAGAATTAAATACTTTTCTAACTGAGAGAATACAAACATTGATCTGCCTTGAAAATATCCTCCCCTCCAAAAGGGTATTGTTGTCGCCAAAGAAAACTCTTTCACCTTGCAATGTCGTTCCACCTAAATCCCCCAAGAAATTGTTGTTGGTACATAATTCAAAATGTCTTACCTCTGATCGAACTACCGTTTCGTCATCAACTTCGACTTTGCCCCCAGTTTTTAAAACTTTCCTTTGAGGACAAATTTTTGATTATGAAGAAAAATAAGTGTTGTATAAATTGCTTATCCCGTGGTCATGCAGTAAAAGTCTGCAAAAGCAAATTTAGTTGCAATGTGTGCAAACAGAGACACCACAGCCTTCTTCACCGGCCACAAATTAATAGAGTTGTTACTTCTTCCAAAACTCCTCCGGCTTTCACCAAAGTCAAAAGTAGAGAATCTTCTTTGTTGTCGCGGTCTTCGGACAAAAAACTTAAGAATCACCAGATACCTCACCCCTCCTATGATACCAATGTTCTCTTAGGAACAGCAATAGTTAATATAGTTCATAATGGAAAAACGCATCCTACGCGTGCCATTATTGATCCTTTTTCAAAGGTATCTATTGTTAGTAGAAAACTTAAAAATGCAATTGGCATTTCGGTTGACTCGACGAAAAATTGCAAATCTCCTACACCAAGAGAAGTTTGTTCCCTTAAGTTGTCATCCCCTAAAAATTCGACCAGAATTATTGAAACAAAGGCATTTGTTCGGCCTAGTGTTAAGGGGAAATTGTTTTCACCTCCACCTATTTCGACGTTGAAATCTAAAATTCCTTTAGATTTAGCTGATACCTTTAATGGCAGCCCAGTAGATTTGCTACTTGGCGCTGATCTCTATCCCCAAATATTGGAAGCTGAACCACCACAAATAATTTTGAATTCATTGTTGGCCCAAAAGTCTATTTTCGGGTACTTGCTCACCGGTTCACTTCCTCGCCCTACTAGCACCTAACATCGCAATATAAATCGGAAATTGAAATCGACTTTTTTTAGTAAATGCTAACATCGTTTTGAACTTATAAAATAAATTGTAATTTTGAACAGCTCACTTGAAATCTGAATTCACGTTCATTTATATTTTTAATAAATCACCATTATTCCAATTTAATATTTAATTGCTACATTGTCGGTCGTAGCAAGGGGGCCGGAATGTATAAGTTTGATATGTTCTGACACCACTTCCTGAGCTGGATCAATCACGGATGCTGATTGGCATTACTGGCATCTCCCCTACACATTCCCTCTGCGGATACCGTAGGGCGCGGATGACCTACCAGCGGGTAGGTCATCCGCGCTATTTTCACTCATTGGAATATGTATATGTATTAGTAGAAATAGATCCTCTGCGATCACAAGAACTCTGACTTCACTTGTCTTGTAGCTATCGAAGAGTCAACTTGCTAACTAACCGTCTTATCGAACTAACGTCTACGCGTTAGTACTAACAGGCCTTTGACGCCACCACACCAAATTACAAAAGGTAATTTATTTGTTTGTAATACGAAAAGAAGAAGCACCAATAAACCAAGATATTTAGAATAATGAAACTAATCATCTCTTGCGTTTTATTTCTTGTAATTTCTTCTCTTTTCTGCATTTACACCACACGCGCATATCACCATTGACTGCCTGGGAGCTCTCGTTGTTGTTTCACCCCGCTCCCTTGAGTTAATTATTTGCACACCCCCTCCATCATCACCACGGCGAGGAGTTGAGTAAGTCCCTCGCCTAAACAGGGGCTATATTGAAAAGAGGATGAATATCGATAATTCTTGATAGGAGGACGTGCCACACAACGAAAACCCATAATACCAACACACAGAAAATTCCTTTAAATAACGTAGCAGAAATCCTCAGCAATTTCGAATATGTGTAGGTGCCGTTACAGCCCATACCACCAATATGCCGAATAATGGGTGTACCGTTATATGAGGGCTATACCATAACGTGGACCAATATAACCCATTTTCAATTATGTGCTAAATTTCGAAGCATTATTTCAACAGACAGACGAAAAAAGAATAATTACCATAAAACTAACTATATATGTAGAATAAGCATTATTCTTTACCAGTAACGCTTGCATTGTGAAAACAGTCGAGTTGTTTCTTTATCTGGTTTACTGGCATGTATACACAAAAAACACTAAATTGTGTCACTTATTTCTGATTAAATAATGAAATAATTTTAACCGTTTAATTGCTGTTCCGTCAATGGATGTATATGATGTTTTACAGTTATTTGGGATCCTATTTTGGTATTTTTCTTTCTTCTAAAATAACCAGAACTTACGCAGAGATCGGTATAATGTTATGAAACGTCACCATCTTTGCTTGAATTGTCTTAAAAATGGTCATGAAGTTAAAAAATGCGATAGTAAACGTCGGTGTTTTCGTCAATGTTCCCCAAAATTCAAATGTTAACAATGTAACTAATTCGGCAAATTGAGTACCACATACACCAGCTGAATGTGTACCCCGTCAAGTTTTTCACGACAGAGCGACTTCAGAACCGTTTGATACCTTCTGTATATTCTCATATATCAGGAGTAAGTTCATCGCTTTCGGTCATATCTATATTTGGGTAGCAACAGAATCTTAACAATGTTTTTCTACATTGTCTTCCTCAGTTACATAAATAGTTGTGCCAAATAACTATTTATGTAACTGAGGAAGAAAATGTAGAAAAACATTGTTAAGATTCTGGGAACTTTAGGAGTCTCCCAACTGAAAAATATTATCCCCTTCGGATGGTACTTGTGAGGAGAATTATGTACGGACTATTCGTAGGGACTCAATCAAAACTTATCTCAAACAATTGAATGAAAAGTAAAAGTAACTAAAGAAGAATGTACATTTTGTTATCAGTAGAAAAATAATGATTTTTTCTATTTAGATATATATGCGATTAACGGATATATGTTAAAATGTTGGTGAAAAACAAGAAACTAAAAGTTTGAAAAAATAAACTCTGATGATGTGAATTACGAATAGTGTAATTGTCAGAGCAAACATCTTTATTCAAATACCTGTCAGAACATGGCATTAAAACGCATGGTTTAGCGAGGAAAGGGACTCTAAAATTATTTAAAATTATTATTCGAGAAAATTTAATTTTTTTGACAAATGTCCTGAGTCCTTTTATAAAGTCAAACTTATGGCAATATAAAAAATATAAGTCTTAACTAAGTTCGTTAAAATCAGCCAGACCGAACTATTTATACTCTCCACCATGAGCTGGACATTAAAAGGTACAGGACATTTTTGTTAAAAAAAATTAAATTTTCTCGAATAATAATTTTAAATAATTTTAGAGTCCCTTTCCTCGCTAAACCATGCGTTTTAATGCCATGTTCTGACAGTTATTTGAATAAAGATGTTCGCTCTGACAATTACGTACATGAATTAGCCGTTCACACAACACTATTCGTAATTCACATCATCAGAGTTTTTTTTCAAACTTTTAGTTTCTTGTTTTTCACCAACATTTTAACATATATCCGTTAATCGCATATAGATCTAAATAGAAAAAATCATTTTTTTTTCTACTGATAACAAAATTTACATTCTTCTTTAGTTACTTTCACTTTTCATTCAATTGTTTGAGATAAGTTTTGATTGAGTCCCTACGAATAGTCCGTACATAATTCTCCTCACAAGTACCATCCGAAGGGGATAATATTTTTCAGTTGAGAGACTCCTAAAGTTCCCAGAATCTTAACAATGTTTTTCTACATTTTCTTCCTCAGTTACATAAATAGTTATTTGGCACAACTATTTATGTAACTGAGGAAGACAATGTAGAAAAACATTGTTAAGATTCTGTTGCTACCCAAATATAGATATGACCGAAAGCGAAGAACTTACTCCTGATATAGGAGAATATACAGAAGGTATCAAACGGTTCTGAAGTCGCTCTGTCGTGAAATACTTGACGGGGTACACATTCAGCCGGCGTATGTGGTACTCAATTTGCCGAATTAGTTACATTGTTAACATTCGAATTTTGGGGAACATTGACGAAAACACCGACTTTTACTGTCGCATTTTTTAACTTCATGACCATTTCTAAGACAATTCAAGCAAAGATGGTGACGTTTCATAACATTATACCGATCTCTGCGTAAGTTTTGGTTATTTTATAAGACAGAAAAATACCAAAATAGGATCCCAAATAACTGTAAAACATCATATACATCCATTGACGGAACAGCAATTAAATGGTTAATATTATTTCATTATTTAATCAGAAATAAGTGACACAGTTTAGTGTTTTTTGTGTATACAGGCCAGTAAACCAGATAAAGAAACAACTCGACTGTTTTCACAATGCAAGCGTTACTGCTAAAGAATAATGCTTATTCTACATATTTAGTTAGTTTTATGGTATTTAAAACTCTATAAATAGCAATGCAACATAAAGATTCTTAGTAGATTACAATAAATTGTAAACTTAAGATTACGTAACTCATGTGTTGCGTATATCATTTTAAAGAAAACGAAATAAAATTTTTTGGTGACTCCGACGTGATTTTCACATACTTATAAATTTCAATTTTCCTTCACCAGCGGTAAGGAAATTGAAGCGGCACTCCGGAGCACTATACCCACTCCCAGCAGCAAAGCAGACGATGCAAAAATAAGCAATTTTAGATAGTGGAGTAGCAGCATTAACGCGTCAGAAGGCCCTAATGAAATCCATAAAAACGTTGATAAGGGGCAGGCTAAACTGCGCCCGTTCCAACAGTAGCCGGAGTGAGCTAGTCAATTAAAACTCCTTCTCGTAGTTCAACCAGAAGATAGAGAGCTGCACTTCAACCTCTCCATCTTCGACAATTCATCAACCAAGGTTCTAGGATTGACATGTATTCCTCAGACAGGCAGCTTCTGTTTAAAGAGTGATGCGCATGAATGTGCAGCTGTTACCAAGCGAAAGGTCACTTCCGATTTATCAAGATTGTTAGACCCATTAGGAATCGCAGGTCCTGTGGTCTCAACAGCAAAGAATTTCATCCAACAATTGTGGAAGAATAATATTGCTTGGGATAATGAGCTGCCATCTGAAATGACAGCATACTGGTTATCGTCCCGTGAAAATCTTAAACTTTTAAACGAGTTCAAGTTACCCAGACATATGTTCAACGGAGAGAATGTTGAAATTTATACATTTTGGATGCTTAAGGGAAGGCATATGGAGCTGTAATATATCTCAGGGCTATGTTGCAAGACGGAAGCAAATAGTCAGGCTTTTTTGTCCGAATTCGAATATAAGAGATTATCTAATACTGGATCAACTCGGAACCATCAACACTGAAGACGTTTGTTGCCAACAAGATGAAATACATTCAAGACAGGACGCTTGGCACTCAATGGCGTCATGTTGATACAAAAGATAATCCGGCAGACTTTATATCCCGAGCTATAAAGGCAGATCGGCTGGCCGAAGCCTTTCTTACAGAATGAATCAAATCAAAACAGACCTTGAATTTAAGGTGAAGTATCTGATGCAGCTTCACAAAGTGGGTTGCATGATATAATCTATGTCACAAATATTACAGCGAGTCGTGGGTTACATCTTACGGCTTACCGAGAGGGTGAAGCGATAAATTCACAAACTCACAATTACTACTGGCAACATCAATACAGCGGTTCAATATCATAAAATGCGATGACACGAAATATTGTACAGAACTGTGTAAGGTGTACCCGTGCAAAGCCTATGTTATAAAATCAAATCATGGGAAATCTCCCATCCAACAGAGTCACGCCAGCAAGGCCATTCATAGTATACGGTTCATTACAAAATTAAAGGCAAATGGTTTACATTTCTGTATTTGGCTATTTTACGTTACTACGAAATAGTAACGGATCTGACAACGGATGCATTTATTGGTGCGTTGAAAAGGTTTATTGCTCGTCGTGGGAAATGTCGAACTTTATGTTCAAACATTGCCACGAGTTTAATCAGGTGGTGTTTTGGTGAGAACAGCAAAAATGTAATAAAAGAGACATGTTCAAGGGAAGGTAAATACTTCCAATTTATTCCTCCCAGAGCTCCACATTTTGGAGGTCTTGGGGAGGCCGCAGTGAAGTCGGTGAAGCAATTGTTACTGCGGACCACAGCTGTCGCATCATGAACACATGAAGAATTGGAAACGGTAGTGGTCGAAGTTGAAGTGGTCGAATAGGACGCACTCTATTTTCGTATGTGAAACATAAGGAAATCAGCCGTTTGAATGAAACACATTGTTGGAAGAAAATATTTCAATTGCAAGTCAAAGGAAAGGATGAAAAGGCAACAATTACAAATCATTATTTCGTTTGTATGTATATAATAAAAAATGATGTTGAATTAAGAAAAAATAAAAGTGATTTTTTTGTTTATAGATTATGTCATATGTAAAATACATATGCCGATTTGAAAACAAAAATAAATGTTTTGTTTACGCCGCTAATTTTGACACACATAAGGAATTACATATGGATGAAATAAGTGACAGCACATATGTAAAATACATATCGTGTAAAAACACCATAATGAAGACAACACTCCGGTTATGCAGTGGCCACTAGGCAGAATAACATAACTCACAAAGACACGTTCGTGTAGTGAATGTTAAAATCAATAACGGCGAAGTTAAGCGAGCTATCAAGAGATTAGCTCCTTTACTCAAAACTGAAAAGGAAATTCCATTGCCACCAATCTATGATGATTATTGTGCTATTGGACCATCATGATCGAAGAAGTTCAAGCCATCTACTAGAATATTGCTGACAACCATATTTATGGCACTGTTATTTCTTCCATTATGCCTTTGCCAGTCATTCAATATTGGGATTCAAGGGATTGGAGTTACCAGGGTCATAACATCAGAATGGATGCTAATAAATAACTATGACCTCACGACGCAGTTTTTTAGGCAAAAAGTATTTTTTTTTTTTTAATTTTGGAGAATAATATCTTTTTTGATGGCATTAAAATGAAAACATGTCAAAATTTATGATTCCGTAAAATTTTCTTGCGTAAAATCGTAGCCAAACTCTAAACTCTGAAAATAAAATTAAAGAGATAAAAATATTAAGGAGTATTTTAAAACATTTGAAACCGCTAAATACAAAGCATAAACATAAAAATTAAACATGAAGACTATTGGCGGTGGTGTGTGCTGTTTATTTAATATATAATATTTATTAATTCGTTTGTGTAGCGATTCAAAATTTACATAGTTGACTATAATAAAAGAAATGTGTTTATTTTTTAAACACAAGTCATTTTAGATAGACTTTTACTATAATGTTTAAAGAAAAAAGGAATGTGTTTAATTTTTAAACATAAGTCATTTTAGATAGACTTTTACTATAATGTTTAAATTTTTTCTGATCTTTTGACTGCTGATATATATATTTTTCATGATATATCTGTTTTTTGTAGGGAACTACAGAATAAAAAACAATAAAATTTTCGATATTTGGTTTGATGAAAGAAATAAAAGCAAAGAAACATATTGTTGTTTACAACTTCCCCTCAAATAAAGTTGTCAATAACAACAATATGGACGAAAAATGCGTCAAATTATGAGAGGAAATTAGGTTATTTTGCATGCATTTGTCAAGATGGACCGCATGTCATAGGAAGATAGAACTTTTTCGCGAAAAAACGTAAAATCGTAGCCAAACTCTAAACTCTGAAAATAAAATTAAAGAAATAAAAATATTAAGGAGTATTTTAAAACATTTGAAACCGCTAAATACAAAGCATAAACATAAAAATTAAACATGAAGACTATTGGCGGTGGTGTGTGCTGGTTATTTAATATATAATATTTATTAATTCGCTTGTGTAGCGATTCAAAATTTACATAGTTGACTATAATAAAAGAAATGTGTTTATTTTTTAAACACAAGTCATTTTAGATAGACTTTTACTATAATGTTTAAAGAAAAAAGAAATGTGTTTAATTTTTAAACATAAGTTATTTTAGATAGACTTTTACTATAATGTTTAAATTTTTCTGATCTTTTGACTGCTGATATATATTTTTCATGATATATCTGTTTTATGTAGGGAACTACAGAATAAAAAAACAATAAAATTTTCGATATTTGGTTAAATAAAGTTTTCAATAACAACAATATGGACGAAAAATGCGTCAAATTATGAGAGGAAATTAGGTTATTTTGCATGCATTTGTCAAGATGGACCGCATGTCATAGGAAGAAAAAACGAATACACTCGAATTTTGATTACAAAAGAAATAACGTGACTCGTGAACCGCAAATAGGTTTTCAAAGGAATGGCGGGCTTGGGTTCCCCGAAATCTATTCTCCGCTTTTTATATTTTTTTTTCATAATCATTCCTTCGAAATATAAACCATCAATAATTAACTTTTTTCAGCATTGATTAAAAATAAAAAATGACATATGAAAAAATGTTGTTCAGTATATCCAGTGTATGAATGGGTACTGAATTAATCATTATTAATGCATTCTGCAAAAACATACAACATTGTAAATATTATTCCTTTAAAAATCGATATCATTATTATTTCAATATCACTACTCTCAACAATATTGGCAGGAAATGTTCTTCGGCAGGAAATGTTCTTAATCCAATATCAATCTATTTCAATTTCTGATTTGATCCAAACATTGCCAATAGTAATATTTTTACTAAAACTAGATTAAATTTGAAGCGAATTGAATAGCCGAAATCATTCATCATGTTTACAAATCGTAATATTTTACAAAACTCACATCAAATCCGAAAATGGAGTTTATAAACCATATACCTTATATAAAGAATAATAAAACCAACATTACCGACTGACACATTTTTGCTTGCTTAACTACATTTATTTAATGGGAAATGATAACAGTGTACTATTTAATAAAAGAAAACAAGAAAAATTAAACAATATATATATAAATATATATATATAAGAAAGCTTGAACACTTAGTGGCAAAGATGTTTTAAAGCTGTCAACATCTGAATTAGATAATTAAGTTGTTTTTATACCCTCCACCATAGTATGGAGGGTATATTAATTATACCCTACACAACTATGTTGTCAGGGTATTATAGCTTTGTGCAGCCCCAAAAGTTTGTAACGCCGCGAAATATTGGTCCTAGACCCACCTTTAAGTATACCGATCGTCATATCTCGACTAGCTGAGTCGATCTAGACGTGCGTGTCCGTCCGTCTGTCCATTATAATTTGTAAACACGATACAGGCCACAGTTATGGACCAATCTTCACGAAATTTTGCATGTAGAATGGGTTCTGGCCAATGAAGACCCCTATTGTTTTTGGAAACGATCGGTTAATATTTAGGTGACGAAATGGACCAAAAACTTTATTTTTGTCTGATTTTCTGGTCGCTCCAGAGGCCGCAATTATGACCCAGACACCGCGAATTTTTGCTGTTTTGATAAAGATCGGTCAATATTTAGCGCGTCAAATGGACCCTGACTTTTGTGTGAAAAATAACAAAATTAGTATTCTATGGCGTATATATTTGCCCGTAAGGACCTAGACCCAAAAAGTTGATAGTATGTTCAAGAGGAGTATTTGACCTTTAAATTGATACCAATTATATGGTCTTATGTACTGAAATGTGGGAGTTAACTTTAAATATTTACAGGTGCTTACGTATACAGACATTATTTAGTAACCCGAAACCACACTAGAGGGCGGAAATATAGCGCTGAAAATTTCCATGAGATTCCAAGGCGTCAAGGACAACGCCTATAATTTTCGGTGATGATCAGATAATAATTTTGGGATGAAGTGGATCGAAATCTTATCTTTTGTGTTACCTATTTATTTATTTTTTTTTTGAGTCGATCTATAGGCTGCAATTAAAAGCCCAACATCATAACATAACTCACGGTAAAGGGAATCTGGACAAGTGCAGCCCTCGTCTACTGAATATTAGTAATATTTGTTGACCTTTAGTCGGGTTTCAATAGGGTGCAAATATCGCAAAGTTAAAGTTTCGTGGAAGTTGTGTAGGGTATTATATGGTCGGCCCCGTCCGACTATACTGCTCCGCTCACTGGTTTTGTCATTCCGTTTGTAACTCATCGAAATATTCATATCCGATCCCATAAAGTATATATATATATATATATTCTTGATCGACGTAAAATTCTAAGACCATCTAGCCATGTCCGTCCCTCTGTCTGTCCGTCCGTCTATTGTAATCAATAGGGTGCTGAATGAGATAGGGTGCTGAAATTTTGCATAGGGTTGTCTTTTGTCTGCAGGCAGGTCAAGTTCGAAGATGGGATATAACGGTCCACGTTTAGGCATAGCTCCCATATAAGGTTACTCCCCAATTTTCGGTATTTTGGGGTTTTTGAGTGCGTTTTTCAACCGAATTAGCTGAAATTTGGTACATTGGGTTCATATTGGGTACTAAATGTCTCCACAAAAAATTATAAATATAGGTCCACTTTTTCTGGTAGCCCCCATATAACGGTACCTCCTAATTTTCAGTATTTTGGGGGGTTTTGATCGTAGTTTTCCACCAAATTAGCTGTAATTTTGTATTTTGAGTTCTTAATAGGTTTCAAATCCCTTCACAAATAATTATGAATATGGGCCCTTTTTTCGGGTAGCCCCCAATTTTCGGTATTTTATGGTTCTTGGGCGGGGTTTTCAACCGAATTCAATATCAATATTCGCCCCTTTTTGGGGTAGTCCCTATATAACCCCCTTTTTATACCCTTCACCACACTGTGGTACAGGGTATTATGTCTTTGTGCATATGTTTGTAACAGGCAAAAGGAATCGAGATAGGCCCATGGTTCCTTTTGAGATTATACATAGAATCACTTTCTAAGTCGATTTACGCATGTCGGTCTGTCCGTCCGTCCGACTGCCCTTGTTAAATTGTAAAGAAAGTACAGGTCGCATTTATTACAGTCGAATTCGGTTAAGCGAAAACGGCTAATTTCAGAAAAATTTTTTCTCTTAAGCAGGAGTTTCAATTCTCGGGGTCAAATTTTTTTTGATTTAATTCGAATCTACACTAATTCAAGAATGTCCCTACAAAATTTCAAGTGAAAATCTCAAGAACTTTTGAAAATATAGCCGATTTAATCAGATAACTATTTTAATATAAAAAAGGGAGTTATATGGGGACTACCCCAAAAAGGGGTCGAATATTGATAATTTTTGGGAGATTTGTTACCATATATAGGACTACAAAATACTAAATTGCAGCAAATTCGGTTGAAAAACGCACTCAAGAACCCAAAAATACCGAAATTTGGGGTGCATTTATATGGGGCATATCCGAAAAATGGACCTATATTAATCATTTTTTTGTGGAGAGATTTGTTACCCATGAAGAACTCAAAATACTAAATTACAGCCAATTCGGCTCAAAACCCCAAAATACTGAAAATTAGGAGGTACAGTTATATGGGGGCTACCAGAAAAAGTGGACCTATATTTATAATTTTCTGTGGAGACATTTAGAACCCAATAAGAATTCATCCCGCTCAAGAACCCCGAAATACCGAATAGGTAAAAACATTAAAAAATTGTAAAAATTATATATATGGAAAATATTTATAATTTTTTCTTCGATTATGTGTGAAAATATCTCAAGAAGGATTCCCCAAATATCTCCGTTACTAAAAATTTTACAGCATTTTTTAAAAAAAGTACAAATGTAACCGGTTATTGACCGTAGGGTTAAAAAGTTTTTTTGGAATAAGTTCTACCAATTGATATACTAAAATACCACACATAGTGATATAACATAATATTTCTGTTTAATTGATTCTGCATTAAATGTGGATCTGTAATAACGATATTACTAAATATATTGGGTGCCAGTAAATGAAGGTTTACAATCAAGTGGAAAATAAATAGTTTCTCAAATATGTTTACCATGAATTCGGACATTCTTACCAACTCTATATTGTTGCAATAATAAGGCAACGATTGCCGGGTTAGCTAGTTTATTATATACTAGCGGGCCCAGCAATATTGTTGATTTATAATTCTCGGAATTTTAGATTTGTTTTTAAACCCTCCACTATAAGGTAAAGTGTACAGATCTTTGTAATATTTTTTCTATTTTTGCGTTCTAATGTTTCTGTTGATATAAATGTATTAATATTCGAATTCGTGGAAAAAAATAATTTTAATAAATTGAAATGCGCATATATGTTTGACTTTCGGATTTAATTACATTTTCCAAATATATTTAAAAGACATCCTCATTACGGTAGCCCAATATTAAGTTAGCTTTTTATACCCTCCACTATAAGAGAGAGCTTTGAAATTTGCACATACATTACTACTCCTAGGATATTTAAAGGTAGCCCCCATAAAACGGTATTTTGTAACATGAGAAATTTTCACGATTTTTTCCGTACCAAAAATTATTGTTTTGAAGATCTTGGGCACGGCCTTCAACAGAATTGCTTCTAATTTAAAAGGGATACTTACTGAGCAGAAAAAAGCTCTACTTAAAACTATCAATATATAATATTCGAAATTTTAATTAAATTTAAATTTTGGATCATCATTGAATACAAAATGTTCCTAACAAAATTTGCCCATGCTTCAATATTATCAATATTGGTCCATCTTTGTGGGGTAGCCCCTATATAACAGCACATATAATTTTCGGTATTTTGAGGAGTTTGGTTACGCTTTCAAGCAAATTGGCTGTTATTGTTTTAGATCATCATTGAGTACAAAATATCATTACAAAAAATTATCAACATTGGCTCAAGTTTCCGGGTAGCACCCATATAATGGTGTCCCCCATACCATTACTCAAGTGGTGTCAAATCTTCCTAGAAAAACCTAATATATCACCATTCCCATTGTAATAGCTGTAATATGTCATTCCGGTATATTGGGGGGTAAGACACATTTTTGCAAACAAAATCTCTATTTAGGTCCAAGTTTCGATATAGCTCCTACATACTGGTCCCACCCCATTTTCGGTACTTTAAATAAAGACAGAATTTTCTCAAAGAGTTGGCTATAATTAGGCATAATTGATTCCAGTGAATAAATAAAGATAGAATTTTCTCAAAGAGTTGGCTATAATTAGGCATAATTGATTCCAGTGAATAAATTATGCACTATTGCTTAACATTTTAAAAATACGCCATAAATATTTCCCGTTTAATTTTTATACCCTTCACCACACTGTGGTACAGGGTATTATGTCTTGTTTGTAACAGGCAAAAGGAAACGAGATAGACACATGGTTCCTTTTGAGAATATGCATAGAATCACTTTCTAAGTCGATTTATGCATGTCCGTCCGTCTGTCTGTCTGTGCATGTTAAATTGTAAACAAAGTACAGGTCGCATTTATGATCCGAATTGGATGAATTTGAACCCTATTGAAATTGGGAAAAATCGGTTCAGATTTAGATATAGCTCCCATATATATATTTTACCGATTTAATGTAAACGGTCCCTATATATCTTTCGATTCGCACGAAATTTGGTACAGCCTAATCATTTAGGTCTATAATGATGTATGCCAAGTTTCGAGAAAATCGGTCCAGATTTAGATATAGCTCCCATATATAGTTTCGTCCGATTTCATGTAAATGGTGCCCCAAAGTCCCTATATATCTTTCGATTTGTACGAAATTTGGCATAACGTACTGAATTGAGCCTAGAGTTATGTCTGCCAAGTTTCGAGAAAATCGGTCCAGATTTAGATATAGCTCCCATATATAGTTTCGTCCGATTTCATGTAAATGGTGCCCCAAAGTCCCTATATATCTTTCGATTTGCACGAAATTTGGCATAACGTACTGTATTGAGCCTAGAATGATGTCTGCCAAGTTTCGTGAAAATCGGTCCTGATTTAGATATAGTTCCCATATATAGTTTCGCCCGATTTCATATAAATGGTGCACCAAAGTCCCTATATATCCTTCAATTTGGACGAAATTTGGCATAACGTACTGAATTAAGCCTAGAGTGATGTCTGTCAAGTTTCGAGAAAATCGGCCCAGATTTAGATATAGCTCCTATATATAGTTTCGTCCGATTTCATGTAAATGGTGCCCCAAAGTCCCTATATATCTTTCGATTTGCACGAAATTTGGCGTAACGTACTGAATTGAGCCTAGAATGATGTCTGCCAAGTTTCGTGAAAATCGGTTCTGATTTAGATATAGCTTCCATATATAGTTTCGTCCGATTTCATATAATTGGTGCACTAAAGTCCCTATATATCCTTCGATTTGCACGAAATTTGGCATAACGTACTGAATTGAGCCTAGAGTGATGTCTGCCAAGTTTCGAGAAAATCGGTCCAGATTTCTATATAGCTCCCATATATAGTTTCGTCCGATTTCATGTAAATGGTACACCAAAGTCGCTATATATCTTTCGATTTGCACGAAATTTGGCATAACGTACTGAATTGAGCCTAGAGTTATGTCTGCCTTGTTTCGTGAAAATCGGTCCAGATTTAGATATAGCTCCCTTTTAATATAGATTTACTTTAAGTAATTGACGCACCAAGGAACCAATAGGCTGATAGGAAAAAAACGTTCTGAAATTAGTATAACCTAACCTGTGACAAGTTTTTTTTTGAAATCGCTTAATATTTGGATAGAGCTTCCATATATATTTTCGCCCGATTTCAAGTAAATTGTTAGTCAGTTTGACATCAATTTTTGCACAACTTACAAAATTGAGCATAGAATTACGCAGTTGCGTTTTCTAGAATTACAGACATAGCCCAACGGATGACCTATTTATATTTGTTTGAACTCGATTTACATACTTTATGGATAGATCTAGGTAGATGCACATTTACATAAATATCACATATTTTATTTCATTCAATTTCATGTTAATAATCCTGTTTAATATACCCATAGTGGTGAAGGGTATCATATAGTCGGCACCGTCCGACTTTACTACTTTCCTTACTGGTTTGATATGTTTAAGTTCTTACCCCCGTTTTTGCAATTTTATACTCACATGTCCAACCTGAATAGGTAACATCATGAGACTCTTTGTTATCTTCTATATATATAAATGTGGAGGTTTTTGTACTCAATGATGATCCAAAATATAAAATTAAGCCAAATTTCGAATATTATATATTGATATTGCTCAGTAAGTATCCCTATTAAATTAGAAGTAATTCTGATGAAGGCCGTGCACAAGATCTTCAAAATACCGAATATTGAGAGCTACCATTATATGGGCGGTACCCCGAAACATTAATAATTTTTGGTACGGAAAAAATCGTGAAAATTCCTCATATTACAAAATACCGTTTTATGGGGGCTACCTTTAAAAGAGAACCAATATGGAACATTTCAATACCAAATATCCTAGGAGTAGTAATGTATGTGCAAATTTCAAAGCTCTCTCCTATAGTGGAGGGTATAAAAAGCTAACTTAATATTGGGCTACCGTAATGAGGAAGCCTTTTAAATATATTGGGAAAATGTAATTAAATCCGAAAGTCAAACTTATATGCGCATTTAAATTTATTAAAATTAATATTTTTCCACGAATTCGAATATTAATACATTTATATCAACAGAAACATTAGAATGCAAAAATGGAAAAAAATATGAGAAAGATCTGTACACTTTACCTTATAGTGGAGGGTTTAGAAACAAATCTAAAATTCCGAGAATTATAAATCAACAATATTGCTGGGCAAGACAACGTTTGCCGGTCCCGCTAGTATATTTCTGAAAATGAATTGCGTTTCGTTAGTCTCGCTAAAACTCTAAAACGGCTGAACGGATTTTTCTTATCTTAGTCTTGAAATGTTCGTGGAGCCTCAGGGAAGATTCAAAAGGTTCAAAAAATTTCAAAATCGCGAAAAATTTGCAAAAAATTTTATGAAGCATATTTGCATTTCCACGAATTTGGTACCGAGCTATTTTGGTTGCACCACGCCATAGATGTTATTTTGAGATATTTTGGGTGAAATTTGGCCGCGTATCATTCCTCTAAGTCTACATTTGTCAATTATTGAAAAATGTTCCAAATATTTTATTATTATTTTTTTTTTTTTCAATGCGATTGACATTGTATTGAAACTATTTTATATGAGTATACCTAAAAATTTAAAAGTATATCATTGTATTTACACGCGATCATTTTATGGCATTCTGAATGAAGTTCGTGTCCATTCAGGAAATTTGCTTGAAAATAATAAAGTACCAAATCAGGCGGTACCATTTTATGGTGGTTCTATGCCTAATCATTTGTTAATATCTTTGAACTTATATACAGAACACCTCGCATATAACCGATACAAAAATGTGTATCGCAGACAAAACTAATATATAAGATATTTTCTCTGCAAAATCTATCATAAGCTCAACTGGAAAGAGAACAATTAACAAAAAACCAGTAAACCAGCCAAGGCAAAATACCTAATGTGAATGTTATACCAAAATTTACATCGAAAATATGAGTTTTAGCGAGACTAACGAACAGCAATTCATTTTTATATAGATAGATATTTACTATTTTTTTTTAATTACTCCATGACTTACTGCTTACAAATAGTTGTGATTCTTTCTCAAGTCTAAGTTTATTTTTATACCATTTTTATACCATTTATGAATAAATAGCAGGGGAGACCGGAACACATTCGGCACTTGTTTTAGAGCTTAATATCATAGTATTTATTCAACAGATATAAAGTTTATGGCTGGTTATTGTCCTCAGATACTTAATTATAAAAACTAGTACCAAAAACATATGATAAATTAGTATTAGTTAAATATTTTACAGTTTTGCCAAAAACAGTCAAATTCGCCGAATGTGCCCCTACCCGGGGTAGCTTCGGCATTCGATGGGGCATATTCGGTACACATGGGTATAGCCTGGTAATTATCATTCCTATCAGTCTAACTGTAATTCAGATCCTGTAAAGGTTCTATTTTGTTTTAATATGCGACTCGATTTTTGAGTTTAAGACTATAATTTTCTAGCGGCGGACGTTGACATCTCAAGACCCTTACACTCAAGGATAAAATTGAGCATCTTACAGATTCAATGCCTTGTAAGTGCGCAGCCGTAATCAAAAATATTGGTTATGCTGTCGATTACTAGCAAAAGCTACATGTAAGAAAAAATCAAAAAGTTGCCTTAATTTTGACCAGCCAAAAATTTAGTTAAGTAAGTTTTCCACATAATATTTTTATTTCAAAATAAATTTTTCGTACATATATTAGTTGATTTAGTTTTGGCCACAAGTCCATATATAATTCTAAGAATTTTTTTGATTAATTGTACTTAGATACGTGAAGTTACGGAAAAAGTAAAAAGTCGTTTTTTCTTCTTATTCTTAGCATAAATACTACTTTATAATGTAAATATAAAAATGTATTTTATATACAATATTGACTACAAATGTATAAAAATCAAATACGTCGCGTGAGGGACCCAGACAAATCCTTCGCAAAAAAGGACAGGAGAAATTTTTAAAGTGCAATAATAAGGCTTGATATTTCTTATATATCTTATATCAAAATTATCACACAATTCGCGGAGTTTTCCTGTTATTAGCAATGATGTCTGAAGTCAAGTTCATTTGAAGTTACGTGGGTTACCACTCTTTTGTGGCTTTTATCTCAAAACATAAAAACCGGAGGCTCTCATTGTTATGGACAGTCAGTAATGATGGAAGAAACTATTGTAGGTTGTATGGAAAAAATCTCTCACTACAAGAAAAATCTTCAGATGGGATTTAACAATAACTTCCATGTCACTATAACTTATCAAGTTGTATGTCATATTACCCAATATACGTGATGAGCCACTCAAACAACCGCACAACACATCGCACTCTGGCGTTCCTTTTCATTACAACTTTCAACATGTAATTCATCTCCTAAAGAGATATTATTTGACTATATGTTATTATCATAATTATACCGTCCACCACCGCGTTTATAAACCGAATTCGCTGACATTTGGTACAACGAGATTATAAATATAGGCCCATTTTTTCGGGTAGCCCCCATATAAGACACTCTCAATTTTCGGTATTTTGGGGTTCTTGAGTGCGTTTTTCAACGAAATTCGTAACAAATCTTCCTACAAAAAATTATTAATATTCGCCCTCTTTTAGGAGTAGTTCCCATATAACCCCCTGATTAGTTCCGTGTGTAGGATAGGGGAATTCAACCATAATTATGGAATTCTAAGACGATTTAGCCATCGGTTGTAATCATTCCGCTTTCTAAAGAAATCTGATAAAAAACTCGAACCTGCGATAATGAAATATATCGGCCAGCATTAAGGAATCTATTGTATGATTAACATTTTATGTGTTTGCAGCTTCAACAAAACGAAAGACTTCTTTAGAGTCTAAACGCAACCAGAGAGTCACGAGTCAGCGTCATACTTTTTCGCCGGCGTGAAAACCAAACGAAAGTGTTAGCGTTAGCGGCACAAAATGTCAATTTTTTGTTTTCATTTTCTGACAGAAAATTTTACGTTGTGCAAACCAAAATCAATTTATTATTTAATAAACAGTAATGTCAAGGAACTTGGATAAAATTATTGAAAAAATTATTTTTCTTCCATTTTATTATTAATTCGTTAAAAACATCCACAATCTTTGAAAATATTTGTTTTTTATGGCATTCTGAATGAAGTTCGTGTCCATTCAGGAAATTTGCTTGAAAATAATAAAGTACCAAATCAGGCGGTACCATTTTATGGTGGTTCTATGCCTAATCATTTGTCAATATCTTTGAACTTATATACAGAACACCTCGCATATAACCGATACAAAAATGTGTATCGCAGACAAAACTAATATATAAGATATTTTCTCTGCAAAATCTATCATAAGCTCAACTGGAAAGAGAACAATTAACAAAAAACCAGTAAACCAGCCAAGGCAAAATACCTAATGTGAATGTTATACCAAAATTTACATCGAAAATATGAGTTTTAGCGAGACTAACGAACAGCAATTCATTTTTATATAGATAGATATTTACTATTTTTTTTAATTACTCCATGACTTACTGCTTACAAATAGTTGTGATTCTTTCTCAAGTCTAAGTTTATTTTTATACCATTTTTATACCATTTATGAATAAATAGCAGGGGAGACCGGAACACATTCGGCACTTGTTTTAGAGCTTAATATCATAGTATTTATTCAACAGATATAAAGTTTATGGCTGGTTATTGTCCTCAGATACTTAATTATAAAAACTAGTACCAAAAACATATGATAAATTAGTATTAGTTAAATATTTTACAGTTTTGCCAAAAACAGTCAAATTCGCCGAATGTGCCCCTACCCGGGGTAGCTTCGGCATTCGATGGGGCATATTCGGTACACATGGGTATAGCCTGGTAATTATCATTCCTATCAGTCTAACTGTAATTCAGATCCTGTAAAGGTTCTATTTTGTTTTAATATGCGACTCGATTTTTGAGTTTAAGACTATAATTTTCTAGCGGCGGACGTTGACATCTCAAGACCCTTACACTCAAGGATAAAATTGAGCATCTTACAGATTCAATGCCTTGTAAGTGCGCAGCCGTAATCAAAAATATTGGTTATGCTGTCGATTACTAGCAAAAGCTACATGTAAGAAAAAATCAAAAAGTTGCCTTAATTTTGACCAGCCGAAAATTTAGTAAGTTTTCCACATAATATTTTTATTTTAAAATAAATTTTTCGTACATATATTAGTTGATTTAGTTTTGGCCACAAGTCCATATATAATTCTAAGAATTTTTTTGATTAATTGTACTTAGATACGTGAAGTTACGGAAAAAGTAAAAAGTCGTTTTTTCTTCTTTATATTTACTTTATAATGTAAATATAAAAATGTATTTTATATACAATATTGACTACAAATGTATAAAAATCAAATACGTCGCGTGAGGGACCCAGACAAATCCTTCGCAAAAAAGGACAGGAGAAATTTTTAAAGTGCAATAATAAGGCTTGATATTTCTTATATATCTTATATCAAAATTATCACACAATTCGCGGAGTTTTCCTGTTATTAGCAATGATGTCTGAAGTCAAGTTCATTTGAAGTTACGTGGGTTACCACTCTTTTGTGGCTTTTATCTCAAAACATAAAAACCGGAGGCTCTCATTGTTATGGACAGTCAGTAATGATGGAAGAAACTATTGTAGGTTGTATGGAAAAAATCTCTCACTACAAGAAAAATCTTCAGATGGGATTTAACAATAACTTCCATGTCACTATAACTTATCAAGTTGTATGTCATATTACCCAATATACGTGATGAGCCACTCAAACAACCGCACAACACATCGCACTCTGGCGTTCCTTTTCATTACAACTTTCAACATGTAATTCATCTCCTAAAGAGATATTATTTGACTATATGTTATTATCATAATTATACCGTCCACCACCGCGTTTATAAACCGAATTCGCTGACATTTGGTACAACGAGATTATAAATATAGGCCCATTTTTTCGGGTAGCCCCCATATAAGACACTCTCAATTTTCGGTATTTTGGGGTTCTTGAGTGCGTTTTTCAACGAAATTCGTAACAAATCTTCCTACAAAAAATTATTAATATTCGCCCTCTTTTAGGAGTAGTTCCCATATAACCCCCTGATTAGTTCCGTGTGTAGGATAGGGGAATTCAACCATAATTATGGAATTCTAAGACGATTTAGCCATCGGTTGTAATCATTCCGCTTTCTAAAGAAATCTGATAAAAAACTCGAACCTGCGATAATGAAATATATCGGCCAGCATTAAGGAATCTATTGTATGATTAACATTTTATGTGTTTGCAGCTTCAATAAAACGAAAGACTTCTTTAGAGTCTAAACGCAACCAGAGAGTCACGAGTCAGCGTCATACTTTTTCGCCGGCGTGAAAACCAAACGAAAGTGTTAGCGTTAGCGGCACAAAATGTCAATTTTTTGTTTTCATTTTCTGACAGAAAATTTTACGTTGTGCAAACCAAAATCAATTTATTATTTAATAAACAGTAATGTCAAGGAACTTGGATAAAATTATTGAAAAAATTATTTTTCTTCCATTTTATTATTAATTCGTTAAAAACATCCACAATCTTTGAAAATATTTGTTTTTTTGTTTAACAGCACTGCCATTTGTTTTGATATAAATTCTCATTGAAATTTGGTAGCACTGTTGATTTTTACCTAAAATATGGCAACTCAATTGAGAGCAAGAGAGAAATTTTGAGTATGACGCTGAGCAAAAATGAATAAAATCTATTCTAGCGTCATGCCGCTAGACGCGAACATCAGCCGTCGCGATTTCCCGTTGCCTATAAGAAACACACGGCAAACGACTGTCGCTGACTCTAGACTCTATGGTTGCGTTTAGACTCTTACTGGTTGAGAACTTTATTACGAGTGAAGTATGTACAACTTACAAGCTAGTAAAGTAAACTAGTATTTACATCATGTGCGCATCACACTATGCGATCTTTTCGCAATTACTCATCATGTGTGTTGTACGTACGTGTCGAGGAGATTCAATAATTCCAACACTCCTCCTCAACACACATACACATATGCCCAAACAAAACTCAACCATTTCTTTCTTAAATCTTACATAAATTGTAAACACATTACAATATTCAAAAATAAACATATTATTTTATGATTAAATTCTTTAACCAATATTATCATGCTCCTCCTGGGAATTCTTTTCTTCTTCCTCACAGCGAATCTGGGCCCATAACCTGTTGAAACGTATTTTCTTGCTCTACTTCTAGTGGATGAAGAAAAGAGACTTGTGCTCTGGCTGGCGGCTTTATTGAGGGTGAACAATTTACAACTCACACACTAGACAAGACAACTTAAAACTACCAATATATACAAGTCTGTGTATAGGTCACTCTAGGCGATCGCATCGCAATACTCACGCATGTATGTTGTGTGTTGGAAATCCGTAACGCGGACATTCAATAATTACAACAGCATCTTCCCCATTTTATTATTCCTCCTGAGACACAAACATTAATTAGGCATATCCCTCATATAATTATAACTCCAAATATTCGCTAATTCCTACAATATATATATTAGGGTGGGCCAATTTGACATAAAAAATAATATAACGAATAGAATTTTAATCAAAATGATGTTATAGAGAAAAAATCATTTTTTTTTTTTGAAAAATGGGAGATTCGAACATCGAGATAGACCAATGGTTCCTGCCCCAAAGTTGCCTAGAATTGTCCATAGAACATGCCCGGCTTCGATTTCTCCAAATTTCAAATGGTTTAATAAGACTACGAAATTAACTGTAATTTTTGACATATTAATTATTGTTTTTATGTCCCTTTATGCTTTAATAATTTTTGATCTGAATTTTTTTAATTTTTGAACATGTATGTTTATGTTTTTAATAAATAAATACATCTCTGATATGTACGAATAAAATATATATATATATATATATTTGAACATAATCACTTTAAAAAACAATGCCCTTCAAAAATGCCTTGTTCAAAGGTGACCCATTAAAGTTCGTCATAAGTATATTCATTTTAAAGGTTCCATCTGTACGTATCAGTTAAAATTTAAAAAAATATAATATCAAAAGATGTTGTGACACTCTGAATATTTCCACTTTACTTTTATTTTTTTGTTTCAATCATATACGTTTGCATTAGTTGTACAATACATATTTCTGGAAAATTATATTTTCCTCACTTCAAACTTTTCCTCCTTCGTGTGTATAACTTTCTAATTAATAAACGTTTTGATACACATAAATAACCACCGCATTTTATCTCTGCAAGATTATTATAAAAAGGTTATGGGCGATATCAAGCAAGAGTCTACTCACGGAATTGCAATTTTGAGAACTGGAGTTTTCGAGTATGGATGTTTCTGGACTCATTGGATTTGCTGGATGCCATAGAAAAAATTTCGCCTGCCGAACCAAACTTAGCTGAAGCATTCACTAAAAGGATAAAAAGGCTAAGCCTACTGTTATCAGCCTAATTGCAGATGATTATTTGGAATGCGTTCGGGATAAGAAAACAGCGAAGGAAATGTAGTCTGTTCTGAAAAATACATTTGCTAAGAAGTCGGTGACGAGTCAAACATTGGTGAGAAAACAATTAACGCTTCTAAGAATGCAGCCTGGTGATGATTTGCAAAAACATTTACTGCGTTTTGAAGAAAGAGATGTTGTTGCTCAAATTTTTGTCACGCTACCAGAAGCCTTTGATCCGGTAGTGGCCGCTTTGGAAAATATGAAGGAAGAAGACCTGTTGATTGAAATAGTAAAGCAAAGGCTATTGACAGATGAGTCTACAAGGCAAGATCGTTGTGACATGGATACTTCAAAATCTTCTGCTTTCAGTGGTGTGAAGAAATCAAAAGAATTTATTGGTGTATGTTTCCGCTGTAAAAAAGGGAATAAACAAAAGAATTACTGCGTTCGCTTGGAAAATGAAAATGCTAATTCAGCGTCAACATCGAAGTCAATATGTTTTATGTCAACCGTTCCTGATGGTAAGAATGTAAAAGAAAACTCTAAAAATGTGATATTCAAAAAGGATTGTAAGGTAATTATGTCTGCTCCCAGGAAAGGAAATTTGTACGAATTAGAAATTAGAATAGAAGATGAGACAAATGTCAGTTTAAGTACCACAGATATTGGAAAATTGTGGCACTCAAGAATGGGTCACCCTAGTAATGGCTGTATTGAAGAACTTCTCCGACATAAAATGGTTGATGGTACCGAAAATGGGGCGCCTGTTGGAATATGTGATGTATGTATTCAGGGTAAGCAATGTCGTAATCCTTTTAAAGGAAATCGTCCAAAGACAAGTCGTGTTCTTGAAAGAATCCACACTGATATTTGTGGACCAATTGATCCCCAAACATGGGATGTTCACAGGTACTTCGTAAGTTTCATTGATGATTATAGTCATTTCGTAGTTATATACGTACTCAAAAGAAAATCTGACGTAATCGATAAATTTGTGGAGTTTGAATCAATAGTTACTGCAATGCATTATGTCTCAATATCAGCAATATCTGCAGACCAGGGAACTGAATATCTTTCTAATAAAGCAAAGGAATATTTTAAAACAAAAGGTATTCAGATTCAAAACACGGTTTCTTATACACCTCAGCAAAATGGAGTTGCTGAAAGATTTAATCGTACTTTGATTGAATAAGTACGGTCTATGCTGATTGGATCTGGTACTCCGAAAGAGTTATGGGGTGAAGCTGCTTTAACGGCAACATATCTTATAAACAGAAGCCCTTGCAAATCAATTTGCACAAGAAGACACCTACTGAAATTTGGTACAAATGTAAGCCTAATATTTCAAAACTTCGCGTTTTTTGGTTGCAAGGCATTTTTGTGGGTTCCTAAATAGAAAAGAAAGAAACTGGATTCAAAATCGCAAGAAATGGTATTAATGGGTTATACAAGTAATGGATACCGATTATGGAATCCGAAGAGCCGAGACATAGTTTTTTCAAGGGATGGTCGTTTTGACGAAAAGTGTCTCCCTTATTTGCAACAAACTCATGTAAAGGAGAGTCCTCAAATAATTATAAAATCCGACAGTAAGGAGCAATAGGCGGAATGTGTAAAATATGTCGTTCCTGATGAAAATTTCAGCAATGATGAAAGTAATTCTGACGATGATAACGATAGTGAGTTTGCCAAAGGAAATGAAGGCAAGTTTGCCCAACCTGAACAGACCAACGCAGAAGTTATTTCATCTGAACCGAGAAAAAGTGAATGAGTAAGGTCGAAATTGATGGGATATATAAGAGGCAATGCAAATTCTGCGATATCTCATTGTACTTTGGAATCTAAAACTTATAGTGGAATTATGAATTATACCGATAAAGACAAATGGATGGCAGTTGTGAAGGATGTGCTGGTTTCTATTGAAGAAAATTGGGTTTGGGATTTGGTACCACGTCCTATTAATCAGAAAATATTATAGTCTAAAGGGGTATTTCGTATAAAAGAGGACGCAAATGGTAGTCCTATTCGCTATAAAGCTCGGTTGGTAGCGAAAGGTTTCCTTCAGAAAGCCGGGATTGACTATGAAGAAACGCATGCTCCTGTAGCTAAACTTAGTACAATTCGGATAATATTAGCTGTAAGCGTTAAAAGACATTTTCATATACACCAGCTTGATGTTAAAGGGGCCTTTCTTTACAGAGATTTAAAAGAAGATACTTTCATGGAGATACCTGACGGATTGAATGCTTCTAAAAATGAGGTGTGTAAACTTCGAAAGTAGCTTTATGGACTTAAAGAAAGCCTAAGATGTTGGAATGACAAATTTAACGAATTCTTGTTCAATCTTTGTTTTAAGAAATATATGAAGAAACTCTGTTTTGTACTTGTTAGTCTATGTGGACGATGTGTTGATTGCGGGATATGATTTACAAGAAATAGAAAAAGTAAAATCGGATCTGAGTGCATCCTTCAAAATGTCCGATTGTGGAACCTTACAATATTACATGGGTACAAAAATTTAATATGATATCATTAAATGCATAAGGAAGAGAAATCACATTGATCAGATCCTTGAAAAATTCTCAATGACAGAATGCAATACTACAAAAACTCCAATGGAGAAAGCGTTGATTCATCCAAAAGAAATCCAGGAGGTAGCGGATAAACCATGGGAAGTTTAATGTATTTAATGTTAAGCGTTCGACCAGAAATATGTTATCAAATATCATATATGGGGAGATTTCAAAACAGTCCAGGCGAGGTACATTGGTCTGCGTTAAAAAGAATTGTTCGCTACATTAAAGGGATTAAAGACTTCAACATGTTTTACCAAGATAATCTCAGCGATGAAGAGCTTGTTGGATACGCAGATGCTGATTGGGCATCAGATAGCACAGACCGTAAATCTGTAAGTGGATTTGTTTTTAAAGTTGTACGGTATCATGGAGCAGTAAGAAACAGACAATAGTAGCAACGTCTTTCAGCGAAGCTGAATATATCGCTCTCAGTAATGCAGTTTCAAAAGCAGTATGGATTAGGGGTTTTCTTATAGATTTACAAATTCTAAATTAAAAATAAACCTGTTATAATCTACGAGGACAATAAAGGATGTATTGGTATAGCGCAGAATTCTTGCAGTAAAAGATCAAAACATATTGATGTGAAATATCACTTCATTCGAAATTACATTTCAAAAGGAATCATAAAACTGCAACATATATCAACAGATTCGCAAGTTGCAGATATGTTTACAAAGTCACTGGATACGAGCAAATTCGTCAAGTTTCGAGATGTAGTACAACAGAAAAGTAGTGATTGAGAGGGGGTGTTGTGACACTCTGAATATTTCCACTTTACTTTTATTTTTTTGTTTCAATCACATACGTTTGCATTTGTTTTACAATACATATTTCTGGAAAAATATATTTTCCTCACTTCAAATTTTTCCTCCTTCGTGTGTATACCTTTGTTCTCGAATTAATAAACGTTTTTATACAAATAAATAACCACCGCATTTTATGTCTGCAAGATTATTATAAGAAAAAATGTATGAGCCTTAAAAGCAAAAGTGGTCCCCTATATATATCTGAGTTTCTTTAAATCTACGTTGCATTCTATTTAGAGTGGTAGCATGACATATTTGGTCAGAATAGGAATATCGAAGTAAAACTCACATATCGCACATTTTACAAGTAAATTAATTCATTTATATTACTTACCACTCCCTCGCCAATTTGATGCACAGTACACGGAATAAGGGCTGTCGCTCCGACTTGTGTTGTTATAACAGTTGAATTCTCAGTTCCAAAATACATGCTGTCATTTGTAGGTTTAATTGGGATGTATCCTTCTGACGACATTGGTACAGAATCAGTAATATGATTATCCATATAATCATTACCTTTTGGTCTTGGTAAATTTCCCAAATCAACGTTTGAGTGGTACAAATCTTTCCTTTTATATTTAATATTAATAAAATCTGGATTTGATACTGAACTCAGATTTTTTTCGATGTGCAATAGGGATTTAAATTGTAATTTGCTATTGTCAGTGGATATGGTAGAATTAAATATTGTGAGCGTTGTCTTGCGTGGCAATGTTCTGAATTTTGTTGCACTCTGTTCCACATTTACAGTTTTCATATCTTCTGCAGAGATATAGGATGAAAACCCTGTTGTTATATAAAATAAAATTTGTTTTAATGATAGAAACAAGAAAAACTTGAATTAACAAAACAACTTTATACATTTTCAATTTTAACATTGCCAATTAACTAATTTATGTTTATAGTATAATAATATTGAACATTTTCATAGCTTTAATATTTTGTATGGCCGCATATACCTCACATTGCACTATAGGTCAAATGACCACTTTTTCTGTGCAAAATTAATAGCGGCAAAAAATCATAGTGTATGAAATTTACCCCAACTGATTTTTTTGTTACTAGAAATGTTATTGTTGAATTTGGAAGAAATCGGTTAAGATTTGGATATAGCTCCCATATATATTTTCATCCGATTTCAGGTTTAAGATGCTCCAAATCGGTAATATACAACGGATTGCGATGAAATTTGGTTGGTACAATTTTTTTTTTTTTTTGATTCTGCAAATAAAGTTGTCGAATTTGGAAGAAATCGGTTCAGATTTGGATATGGCGCCTATATATATTTCCATCCGATTTCAGGTTTAAGATGCACCTAATCGGTAATATGCAACGGATGGCGATGAAATTTGGTTTATACGATTTTTTTTAACCTGCAAATAAGTGTGTCGAATTTGGTTCAAAGTGGTTCAGATTTAGATATAGCTCCAATATATATGCTCTATCCGATTTCACGTCTAAGTAACTCAAAACCCACAAAATACATCCGACCATCGTAAAATTTAGTTTGTATGTTTTTTATAGGCTAAAAACAACTCAGAAAAATGTGTTGCAGATTGGTTCAGATTTAGATATAACATCCATATATATGTTCCATCCGATTTCACGTTTAAACCACGTCAAAATTACAATATACACCCGATTATAACGAAAATCAGAAATGTCTCTGCCAAATTTGGTTAAAATCGAATCTGATTTTGATATAGCTCTCATATATATATGTTCTATCCGATTTCAACTTAAACCACTCGTTTGCATTATATTATATTCTAGAAGGAAGGCTAGAGCTTCATCCGCAGAAAGTAGAATAGGATTTTGGAGTTCTTGAGGTGTCACGTTTCTCAGTTGACAGGTCACTAGCTTCTTTTCTTTTACCAAATTCAAAGTTTTTATAAGGTGCAGTTTTTTCAGAACAATTCTTAAGCAAAAAATTTAAATCCGAATATAGCCATTCATGATTTTTGTCTTTGAAAGCATTCATATTTCTGTGACATTTTTACCAACTTTGCGCTAATTTTCAGCAAAATAAATGAACTGTTTGCTTTAAATATTTCTCCTTTTCATCCGAAATTTTTTCGACATCAATTTTGCTTAATGTTTGAAAACAGCATCAGCTTTTTTCTTTTTGTTACCTTCTTTTCGCCATATTTCAAAAATATCGATTTTTTATACGGAGGTTGCCTAGAAAAAGAGGCATTACTCGCAAAACGCAAAAATCGAAATTTGAAATAAATTGAAAATAACTCATAAGTTATCACTAAATTTATGTGCAAAATTTCAAAGAGGTCATATTGGGTCATTTTTTTAAGTTTATTGAAAGTCAATATATCAAATTACTTTAACTCTTTAAAGTCATCATAGGCTAAACGTCTATTTTCAAGTATAGTGTCGCAAACATAAAAATGTTTTGATTTAATATAAAAATGCTCACTTGTATCTATATTTTCCATTTTACATTAATTAATTATTGTAAACACAATCGAAATAATACGCACTCAAAGTTGACTAATCACCACAAAAATATAAGCATACTAGCAGGCCCGGCAAACGTTGTCTTGCCCAGCAATATTGTTAATTTATAATTCTCGGAATTTTAGATTTGTTTCTAAACCCTCCACTATAAGGTAAAGTGTACAGATCTTTGTAGTATTTTTTCCATTTTTGCATTCTAATGTTTCTGTTGATATAAAAGTTTTAATATTCGAATTCGTGGAAAAAAATTAATTTTAATAAATTTAAATGCGCATATAAGTTTGACTTTCGGATTTAATTACATTTTCCCAATATATTTAAAAGGCTTCCTCATTACGGTAGCCCAATATTAAGTTAGCTTTTTATACCCTCCACTATAGGAGAGAGCTTTGAAATTTGCACATACATTACTACTCCTAGGATATTTGGTATTGAAATGTTCCATATTGGTTCTCTTTTAAAGGTAGCCCCCATAAAACGGAATTTTGTAATATGAGGAATTTTCACGATTTTTTCCGTACCAAAAATTATTAATGTTTCGGGGTACCGCCCATATAATGGTAGCTCTCAATATTCGGTATTTTAAAGATCTTGGGCACGGCCTTCATCAGAATTACTTCTAATTTAATAGGGATCAGAAAATATCTCTACTTAAAACTATCAATATATAATATTCGAAATTTGGCTTAATTTTATATTTTGGATCATCATTGAGTACAAAAACCTCCACTTTTATATATATAGAAGATAACAAAGAGTCTCATGATGTTACCTATTCAGATTGGACATGTATACTCACATAAATTGCAAAAACGGGGGTAAGAACTTAAACATATCAAAAAATGAAACGGGAAATATTTATGGCGTATTTTTAAAATGTTAAGCAATAGTAATTTTTTGTAATGTTATTTTGTACTCAATGATGATCTAAAACAATTACAGCCAATTTGCTTGAAAGCGTAACCAAACTCCTCAAAATACCGAATATTATATGTGCCGTTATATAGGGGCTACCCCACAAAGGTGGACCAATATTGATAATATTGAAGCAAACAACGAACTACAGATGATTAGGTTGAAAAACATGCCCAAATCCCCAAAGGATCGAATAATGTGGAGGCTGTTGGGAAGCTTGGGCAAATTTTGTTAGGAACATTTTGTACTCAATGATGATCCAAAATATAAAATTAAGCCAAATTTCGAATATTATATATTGATAGTTTCAAGTACAGATATTTTCTGCCTATATCGAAATACCGAATATTGAGAGCTACCATTATGTGGGCGGTACCCCGAAACATTAATAATTTTTGGTACGGAAAAATCGTGAAAATTCCTCATATTACAAAATACCGTTTTATGGGGGCTACCTTTAAAAGAGAACCAATATGGAACATTTCAATACCAAATATCCTAGGAGTAGTAATGTATGTGCAAATTTCAAAGCTCTCTGTTATAGTGGAGGGTATAAAAAGCTAACGTAATATTGGGCTATCGTAATGAGGAAGTCTTTTAAATATATTGGGAAAATGTAATTAAATCCGAAAGTCAAACTTATATGCGCATTTAAATGTATGAAAATTAATTTTTTTCCACGAATTCGAATATTAACATTAGAATGCAAAAATAGAAAAAAATATTACAAAGATCTGTACACTTAATCTTATAGTGGAGGGTTTAAAAACAAATCTAAAATTCCGAGAATTATAAATCAACAATATTGCTGGGCAAGACAACGTTTGCCGGGCCCGCTAGTATCTTATATATTAGTTTTGTCTGTTATATGCGAGATGTTCTGTATTTAAGTTCAAAGATATTGGCAAATGATTAGGCATAGAACCACCATAAATGGTACCACCTGATTTGGTACTTTAAGGAACAACATGTTCCTATGGAACTATTATTATTTTCAAGCAAATTTCCTGAATGGACACGAACTTCATTAAGAATGTCTTCTGATTTTCCATCCTAGCATTTGCCGCAACATTTACGTGAATTCTATGGAAAATGTGTACATACAATGATCGCGTGTAAATACAATGATATACTTTTAAATTTTTAGGTATACTCATATAAAATAGTTTCAATACAATGTCAATCCAATTGAAAAAATAATAATAATAACATATTTGGAAAATTTTTCAATAATTGACAAATGTAGACTTAAAGGAATGATACGCGGCCAAATTTGACCCAAACTATCTCAAAATAACACCTATGACGTGGTGCAACCAAAATAGCTCGATACCAAATTCGTGGAAATGCAAATATGCTTCATAAAACTTTTTGCAAATTTTTCGCGATTTTGAAATTTTTGAACCTTTTAAACCTTCCCTGAAGCTCCACGAACATTTCAAGAGTAAGATAAGAAAAATCCGTTCAGCCGTTTTAGAGTTTTAGCGAGACTAAAGAACAGCTATTCATTTTTATACCCTACACAACTATGTTGTCAGGGTATTATAGCTTTGTGCAGCCCCAAATGTTTGTAACGCCGCGAAATATTGGTCCTAGACCCACCTTTAAGTATACCGATCGTCATATCTCGACTAGCTGAGTCGATCTAGACATGTGTGTCCGTCCGTCCGTCCGTTGATCTGTCCATTATAATTTGTAAACACGATACAGGCCACAGTTATGGACCAATCTTCACGAAATTTTGCATGTAGGATGGGTTCTGGCCAATGAAGATCCCTATTGTTTTTGGAAAAGATCGGTTAATATTTAGGGGATGAAATGGACCAAAAACATAATTTTTGTCGGTTTTTCTGGTCGCTCCAGAGGCCGCAATTATGGCCCACACACCGCGAATTTTTGCATGGAGAAGGGGATCAGGCCGGAGAATAAGCATGCATGTTTTGATAAAGATCGGTCAATATTTAGCGGGTCAAATGGACCCTGACTTTTGTGTGAAAAATTACAAAATTTGTATTCTATGGCATATATATTTACTCCTGGAGGATGTAGACCCGAAGAGTTGATAGCATATCCAAGAGGAGTGGTTGGCCTCAGATGTGGAAGTTACAGTCAAATATTTACAGGGGCTTACGTATTCAGATATTATTTAGTAACCCATTACCACTTTAGAGGGGGAAATATCGCGCTGATGGCTTTGAAATTTTTCATGAAGTTCCAGTTATGGGCAAGAACAACGCCTACAATTTTCGGTGATGATCAGAATAAAATTTTGGGATGAAATGGAGTGAAAACTTAATTTTTTGTGTGTTTTCGAGTCGAGTATAATCCGAAAATCACAACACAACCCACCGTGAAGGTAATCTGGACAAGTAATTAGAAGGACTGTACTGAATATTCGAAAAAAGTAAGGAAGAGGTCTTGTTGACCTCAATTTGTCTAATCCATTTTACCATCAATAAAATGGTATATTCCCGCACTCGACATGCAGACCCAAAACACAGAACCTCAGCTTAACAGTGGCTTTTGTAATGATTAAATTCAGCATTTGGCTTACGCCACACATACATCTTTCCATCTGATCCGTGCGAATTAAATTTGCTTTCGTCAGTAAACAGATCCAAATGGAAACTATCAATAGAAATGTATTTTAAGATGATCTATCAAATTACCTGCTTCCAAAAATCTTCTAATTTTAGTAAATACTCCTTGGCATATTTTATTCTACTGTTTTTATTTTTAAGGCTTATAAATGCTTTTTTTCTTGCAACTCTTCCATAATAATCATATTTATGTAATGTATTGCGAATAGTATTTAGGCACACAACTTTTCAAGTGCGAGTTTTTAAATTTATTTTAAGTTCTTTTGCGCTTTTAAATGGATATTGTTTTATTTCTTTTAATATCGAACGCTCTTATCGCTCATTCAATATCTTCCATTGACCTTCTCTGCTTTTATTGGTCAATACTCATCACGGAACCTCTTTATAAATTCCAACCAATACGGCAATTTCTCTTACTGTTTTACCTTCATAATTCTATTAATTGTCTGATTTCCACACTGAATTTTTTCCCTTTTGGAGCCATTTAAATTTATTTTTATTTAGTTTTACCACTTTCTTGATCTAAATGCAATTTACAAATGAATACGACAAACAAAATACAGCTTTGAAGTTCATATTTGCATAATAACGGGACTTTTAACATTGATACTTTGTTTTGTCCGATTTTGCGTTGAACACAATAAATTGAGTTAATTTTGTTTTTCTGACGAAATTTACTTTTATCACTAGGTTCAGAAATATAAGTAAGTAATGTGTAACTAAAAACTACACATGTAGACATTTTTTTGAAATGTATAGCATTATTATATCTGACAAACACTTGTCCGATTATTCGATGGAGCCACTATATATAGATATTTTGTTTTTTCAAAATAGTCAGGCTGAATCCCAGTTTGTTGTTTTTATAAAAACAAATACTTATTAGTGGGAAATGTATTAAGTAATATTGTTATTGTTAAATATTAACGTATGTCAGTATGCGTGGTACGTCAGTTTATCAATTATCAAAATTATTCCACCAATCATTTTTCACCAAACATAAGTATGGATGGCGCAACTACTGTTCCCATTTTGATCACATGCATTTCATAAGTCCTTTCAAATCATCAAAATTGTTGCAGACGTTCTTGATTTATAAAAGGTGTAAATAACACAATATTCGAATACTTCAATCTCCTACTTTTTATGTTTTTCTCAAAATTTTCGTTGCTTCCCACTGCAATTAGAAACAACCGTAGGAAAATGTGAGTCAAATTGGTTCAGTCTTTATCAATGGAAACATTTTTCACATCATGAAAAATATATTTGAGGAACAATAAAAGCACATATAAGTTAGACTCCTAGAGCCTCTAATGCGCAATTGTCTCCATGTAGGGTTCGAATTTATATATTTATACTTCCCCAATATAAGAACATTTTCAATAATATCTCCCATAGCTAGCTAAATTGTTGAGGTATTTGTAATCATTTGTAGCGATTATTCAACATTTGAAACGGACATTTTGGTATATCCTAAACATAAAAACGTATGTATATATATTGACATTTCTTTCATAAAAACCTTCCAGGAAGAAATTTGTAGTCAAATAGGTCCAGCCGTTTTCAATTGATGAGTTTTTTACATAATTTTTATAATTGTTTTTTCGTTTGACTCCCACGCGCTTTATCCAATCGGGCAAAACGCAAAGAAAATATATAGCGCGCCATCTGTCGGACGAACTAAAAATTAAAGAGAAGCACTCTTCACGCCCCATAGAGCATATACATTAAGTTTGGTCAAAATCGATGCAGTAGTTCTTGAGCTAAAGTGTAAAAATACAAAAAAATTAAATATTGCGCCATCTGTCGGATACACTATGAGAATATGCATAGAATCACTTTCTGAGTCGATTTACGCATGACCATCTGTCCGTCCGTCTATCCGTCCATTATAATCCGATTTGGATGAAATTTGGCAGAGGTCATTTATTTGGCCCAAGGACGAACGAATTGGGAAAATCGGTTCAGATTTAGATATAGCTCCCATATATATTTTCGTCCGATTTAATGTAAATGGTGCACCAAAGGCCCTTAATATCTTTCGATTTGCACGAAAATTGGCACAGCGTAATGAATTAGGTATAGAATGATGTGTCTTAAGTTTCCTGAAAATCGGTTCAGATTTAGATATAGCTCCCATATATATTTTCGTCCGATTTAATGTAAATGGTCCACAAAAGCGCCTTAATATCTTTCGATTTGCACGAAATTTGGCACAGCGTAATTAATTAGGTATGTAATGATGTATGTTAAGTTTCCAGCAAATCGGTTCAGATTTATATGTAGCTCCCATATAGATTTTCGTCCGATTTAATGTAAATGGTCCACCAAAGTCCTTTTATATCTTTCGATTTGCACGAAATTTTGCACAACGCAACGAATTAGGTATAGAATGATGTGTGTTAAGTTTCCTGAAAATCGGTTCAGATTTAGATATGGCTCCCATATATATTTTCGTCCGATTTAATGTAAATGGTCCACCAAAGTCCTTTTATATCTTTCGATTTGCACGAAATTTGGCACAGCGTAATGAATTAGGTATAGAATGATATGTGTTAAGTTTCCTGAAATCGGTTCAGATTTAGATATAGCTTCTATAGATTTCTACAGATTTAGTATCGGTTGCAGAATGACATGTTTATAATCATATGCAGATTATAAGATATAAATCATTCCATAAAACGGCATATACAAGAACTTTTTACCGGGTTAACCTACTTTATGAGGATTTATTTGACATATCGACGCCTCTTTATATAATGCTAAGTCTGAAAATTGAGTTTTTCAATAGAAGCTTTCAAAGTATGGAAGTTTCTTTAATCATGCTAAGTACATTTTGGCTTATAACTTTGGTTTGGATTGGCCGATGATTACCAAAATTTCAGTGAATTTAAATTAAGGACCGTAGTATCTATAAACGTGAAGAACTTTAAAACGTGCTAAGTCGACTTAGCATACTATGGTTCGGAGGCGTCGATATATGCAAAGGAATTGACAATTTAAACCCACTGGGTTAACGAAATCCGGTTAAATGTAAAATGGATTACAAAAACTGAAAATTACGTTAAAGTTGGCTTTTATTGAAATATAACGAATGAATGACTCCAAAAATTTCGACTTGAGACATTAATATGCTGGAGTCTTTACAAAATGGAAAACACAAAAAAATAAAAATGTCAAGATAAACATTTTAAATAGTATATATTGTTAATTTCAAATTTTCATACATAAAGAATGTGTTCCAACTTTTGTCCTATATCTTTAAGATGTCAAGAATTATCACAGTTTGTATTATTATTTTTAGTTTTATGTTGTAAAGATTGTTTTGCCTTATCAAAATTTCATCAATATTAACGAATTCATGGAAACATATTTGAGTGACTATTTACCATTAAAAATTTTAAGTTAAATTTGTTGATTTGCAATTAGTAAAACACATTTTAATAAATTACCGTTGTGTAGCCCCGGATTGTCGCCCACAATTCATGTTATCGACAAAAATTGATTGTTCAAAAATATTACACTTTTTGATTGTTTGAGTCAAATCGTTTCAGACGTTCCTTCAAAAACAAAAAACTCGTTTCATAAAAACATTGATCAAGGTTTAAAAATATAGATAACTAAACAAATTATAGAAATATTGACAGGTTGAGAACATACATTTCATAGGTGACAGTCAGTTAAAATAGACCGTCAGATAAAATAGTTGTTGTTGAGGCGATGGGTTTGCTCAACTCCTCGTCGTGTTGATGTGTGGTGTGTTCGTTGGGGGGATCAATTAATTAACTCTTGGGAGCGGTGGTAAATCGACAACGAGAGCTCGCAAGCAGTTAATGGTGTAAATGGAAAAGAAAAGAAAGTTCAAAGAAATAAAACAAAAAAGGATTAGTTAAATAATCTTAATTAACGTCTTGGTTTATTGGTGGTATTCTTTCTTTTCTATCAACAACAAAATTACCTTTGTAATTTGGGGCGGCGACAGAGGCCTGATAACGCGTAGACGTTATTCTAACTAGTTAACTCTAAGGTGGTTGGTCGACAAGTTAGTTCTAAGGAGGTTAAACGACAAGTGAACATAACAGAGGATAACAGAGGATTGCGGTGATCGCTGAGGATCGGCTGTCGTTTACTACTACATTTACATATTCCAATTGGAGAAAAGGTCAAGCAAGGAGAGCAAATCAGCAACAACCACCGCTCGGTGACATCTGCGGTCTCCGCTGAGGGAACTTGCCGAGGAGATGCCCGTGGTGTCAGTCAGCAGACGTGATTGACTGAGCTCGGGAAGTTGAGTCAGAACGTATCAAACTTATACATTCCGGCCCCCTTGCTACGACCGACAAGGTAGCAATTAACAATTTAATTGGAATATGGGTTAGTAAAATCTATGTATGAACGTAAATTCAGATTTGAAGTGAGCTTCATGTTACAAATTTAGCAAACGACACAAGTTTAGTAAATGGGTGACTCATGTATACAAACGTTAAGGTGATCGATTTCTATTAAAGGTAGGAGATTAGGTGTCAGGAACTGAACCGGTCAATATATACCCGAATATAAACATTTGGCCAACAACGAATTTAAAACTAATTTAGGTGGTTCAGCTTCCAGTATGTGGCGGTAAAGATCAGCGCCAAGTAGCAAATATATTGGGCTGCCGTCAAAGGTGTCAGCTAAATCTAAATTAGGAAATTTAGATTTTAACGTCGATATGGGTGGATTCGAAAACAATTTCCCCTTGACATTAGGCTGAACAAATGCCTTTGCGTCAACAATCTTAGACGAATTCTTAGGGGACGACAATTTATGAGAACACATTTCTCTTGGTGTAGAAGGGCTGGATTCTTTCTTCGAATTACCAGAAATGCCAAGTGCATTTTTAAGTTTTTTACTTACAACAGATACCTTGGAGGAAGGATGAACTACATTTACTACTGCTGTTCCTATGAGAACCTTGGTATCTTGGAAGGAGTGAGGTATCGGTGGATTTACAACTTTCTTATACGAAGAAGGGTGCAACAAATTATATGCTCGGCTTTTGTCTTTAGTAAAAGCCGGAAAAGGTTTTTCCGAAGAACGAGGCAACGAAGTCTGTCCTCGACTTTTGACATATGTAAAAGCCGGAGGTGACTTGGAGGGAGCAACAACCTTATTAATTGGTGGACGGTGAAGAAGGGTGTGGTGCCTTTGCTTGCATATAGTGCAACTATGTTTACTATTGCACGTTTTGACTACATGTCCACGAGACAAACAATTTACACAACATTTATTTTTCTTAACAATCGAGAATTTGTCCTCAAACGAAAGTTTTGGAAACTGGGGGCAGAGTCGAAGATGATGGCTCTGGTCAGGACAAATAGTGCAAGAAGATTTGGAGAGTGAATTTATAGCTCGAGGTGGGGTAACACATTTAGAATAATTTTCTTTGGCAACGACAACATATTTTTGGTGGCGAGGATATGTTCTAAACAAGTCAATGTTTGTATCCTCTCTGTGAAGAATACATCTAATTCTATCCAAGAGGACAACGACGATTTGTTTTTTATACTTTGCTCCCAAAGAGTCAAAGTCAATTTTGGCAAACGCTGCAAACAAATGTAAACAACAATCGGATCCCAATGATCCGTGGTGACGTCATAGACTGACATTGCAGCAAATCAACTATTTATCCCACGTTGGATAGTTTTAAGACCAGCAACAGTCTCAACTTTTGTGGAGGAGAGTTCAAACAAACATTTAAGGTGACTATTAACAACGATAAGTTTATTCTCATACGTATCTGAGAGGGCTTTTCACGCTAAAGGGAAACTACAATTGGTGAGTGGAAATCTGGAAACGATTTCACGAGCCTCACCGGTGGTCTTCTGTATTAAATGACAGAGACGTTCATTGTCCGAAATATGTTAATGGTTTATAAATAAGGTGGTGAACAGATCCCGAAAGGTGGGCCAAGATATAAAATCACCAGAAAAAAACTTCAATGTCGATAGGGGGAACAACAAGACTATGCTTATGGACAGGAGGATTGGTGTAGCTATTGATGGTGGAAGAATTTTGACATTCTGAAGCAACTATAGGAGTGGTGGACTGCACAGTATTTGAAGTTGAAGGTGGAGACAAGGTGATAGGTGGCATATAATTGTGACAATTTGATGGAGATGGTGAAACTGGAGGAGATTGTGTAACTGGTGGAGCTATAGCAGGGGAACAATTACAAGATTTTGAAGGTGATTGAGATGCCGATTTATGGTGGATAGACACCAAGAATACGCAATAAATGCTGTATTGTATTTTTCTTCGACATCAATTATATCACCCTGTGCATTCTGAGATGTCGCAAGGTATGTTTTGCACTCATCATAGGTGCACTTAACTTTATCCCATAACTCTCCAATTTCTGTATTGTGAATTTCGAGGTTGTATGCAGTATACTGGGATTCTGGAATCTTTTCAAAGAATTCCACACTTTTTATGACAATACCAGTGGCTCTATTGAACCGGGTGAGAGGAGTTATCGAAATTATGTATGGTAAAGAGGGGAGACAACAAAGTAGATAATATAATAATGCCGAAAAATAAAAACACTCCTGTATAAACAAAATATGGGGGAATAGTAATTGAATGACAACAAATGATGCTATAGCTCAAAATATATTTCAGCAAAAACTCAAAAATATAAACAAAATTTGTAAAATATTGCAAATGTCTATATTAAAGTAGTACAAAGTGAAGACAATTTTGAAGAATTTCTTCACTATGCCAATCTACTTTAAAAAGTCCACAAAAAAGAGTATTTTTTTCAATTTTCCTCAAATTAAACAAAATCTACCAATGGTAGATTTGGATTTGTGGAGGTGAATGCAAATAATAAGGTGCGGTTTTCCAAAAAATCAAACAAGAATATATCCACTGAGCAAAATTAATGTTTAAAACAAAACAACAATAAATTTAATAGTCAAAAACAATATTAGTAAGAAATTTTGCTTTATATATGTGTAACAAGAGCCGATTGTAGGGTGCAAATGTCCAAAATATATTGATAATTCTACAAGATTTCAAATATACAAAGTTATGGAGTAAAACTCGACTACAATTGTTAAAATTGCCAAACTAATAGGAAAAACAAGTATTTCCTTACTCCGAATAATGTACGAAATTGCCAAGTGTAGGGTGCAAAAGTCCAAAAAATGCTGAAAGCCTTACAAGAATGAATAATGTTCAATTCTTTGAATTGAAAGCAACAACAAAAAGGGAGAAAGATTCAAAAAATTAATATTTTTCACAAGCACTTTTTATGCTTCAATTGTATGCAATAGCTGCCCAATGTAGGGTGAATTTGTCCAAATAAATCAAAAAACCCTACTACCAATCAGTACTTTTTCAAAAAGAATTCAAAAATATTTTTAATATAATTTCTTTGAAAATTCACAATTTTTTCCGCTTGGTACCACTGTGCTGTAGTGTGGTGAATAACGAATATCACACAAAACGGAATAAAACACAAGCGACGCTAGCAGCGAAATGTCTATGCGTAAGCAGTTACGTACCCACACAACACACGACGCGAGAAACGATCCAACAGTGAGAGTTCGAGTCGACAATAATTGTTGGTATATTTTCTGATATACCAAGGTGACGCTAGAAAAAGGCGCGTGGAATACACGTGTGTTGTTATTGCAAAATGACGAGGCAAATTCTGCAGTGAGAAATGATGAACGTTAGAACAATAATAACAACAGAAGTATGTTTGGTTGGTGATGGATCGATACAACAAGTGAACCAAACAACAAGGTGGACTGTGGACTGTTAGGGTGTTTGTTGTTATTGTTTATTTGGTAATGCAAATTCTCTGAGTTTTAAAATAAAATAGCAACAAGGCAAAGAATCGCTTGGTTGGCGAATATTGAAACAACAAATATACCAAACGAACAATATATGGAGAGGTGTATGTTGGTATTGCTAGCAAATTCTTCGAGGAGAAGTTTGAAATAAACGAAGGAGTATAACAACAACAAATTCGTTTGGTTGGTGAGGAATATAACAACAAATAAACCAAACGAGCAATAGGTGGAGAAGATATGTAAATGTTATTTCTAATATTACAATGCAATTTCTCAGCTTGCAGAACAAACGAGGGGGATAACAACAAGACGAATTAGTTTGAGAAAAAAACAACAAATAATTCAAACGAACAATATGGGGAGAGGTGATGTTTGTTGTTATTACAATATGTTAAATCGAAAAAAAAACAAATATGTTTGGTTGGTGAGGGTAAAGAACAACAAGTAAACCAAACAGCAGAGGGTCGAGTGGAAATATTGAGTGTTGTGTTGCAATATTATTTCGAATTGGAAATATTGAGTGTTGTGTTGCAATATTATTTCGAGTGGAAATATTGAGTGTTGTGTTGCAATATTATTTCGAATTCTCACTGTAGGATTTTAAATGAGAATTGATGAGAAATATAAGACGACGAGTGGTTTTAAAAACAACACCGAATGCTTTTGTATGATCAACGCGACGTAGGGTGATCAGTACAAGGCGATAGACTGCTAATATTATGTATGGGAGAAAGTACGTATTAAAACAGGGAGTGGTAATGTAAGTCGACTAAATGGACTTAAATTGTACATGAAATGAGAACGCGTGATGTGTGTTGCTATGGTGAGATTAAAATAGGAAATTTAGATGAAACAAAATAGCAACAACACGGGATTGTTCTCCAACGATCAACAATGCTTTTTATGATCACTACAATAGAAAGAAATGTGGAATGTATTTTTGGTGAATAAGTGAACAATTGAAAGCACATGCGTAGGGATAACTGGAAGCCGACCAATGCCAATTCAATTTCGATAGAAATTGGCAAACAAACAAAAAAACTAACACTCGCCGTAGCTCACTTTTAACGAAATCTGAGTTTACGTACCTGGTGTTAGTATGGTGATTTGTTGATGTGATGATGAGAGATGATTTAAAATGATAATTTCTCCGTCAGAAACAACAACATGTAGGCGACTGTCTTCAATTCGGCTCGATGCGACCAAGTGTTGAGGCGAGGGGTTTGCTCAACTTCTCGTCGTGTTGATGTGTGGTGTTTTCGTTGGGGGGATCAATTAATTAACTCTTGGGAGCGGTGGTAAATCGACAACGAGAGCTCCCAAGCAGTTAATGGTGTAAATGGAAAAGAAAAGAAAGTTCAAAGAAATAAAACACAAAGGATTAGTTAAATAATCTTAATTAAAGTCTTGGTTTATTGGTGGTATTCTTTCTTTTCTATCAACAACAAAATTACCTTTGTAATTTGGGGCGGCGACAGAGGCCTGATAACGCGTAGACGTTATTCTAACTAGTTAACTCTAAGGTGGTTGGTCGACAAGTTAGTTCTAAGGAGGTTAAACGACAAGTGAACGCTGTGGTTCATGCAATAACAGAGGATTGCGGTGATCGCTGAGGATCGGCTGTCGTTTACCACTACATTTACATATTCCAATGGGAGAAAAGGTCAAGCAAGGAGAGCAAAACAGCAACAACCACCGCTCGGTGGCATCTGCGGTCTCCGCTGAGGCAACTTGCCGAGGAGATGCCCGTGGTGTCAGTCAGCAGACGTGATTGACTGAGCTCGGGAAGTTGAGTCAGAACGTATCAAACTTATACAGTTGCATTTTGAAACAAATTTCTGTTACTCGATTTTAAATTTTCAAGATTTTCAATGGGCTGGTGAATGAATACCAATGCTTGTTAAGAGTTGTGACTTTGCACATATATATTTGAAGATTTAAAATAGAAAAATAATTTATAAAATTTTGTTGGTGTTTTTTGTGATTAAAGAAAATCCTTATTTTTGGTGGTGGACATGATACCTCCTCACTGGAACATAGAATTGGGAAAATTCTAACGGCCTGGCTCTCGTATGAACTGGGATTATTGACTTCGCACAAAAATTAAAAAATCGCCTAATTTTAACCACGATCTAAGTTAAAAAATAAACGTGTAAAAATTTGGAACCGATTGGATTAGTAGTTTTCGAGTTATCGTGTCCGTTATTCATAAAAAACTGTTTTGAGAAAAGCGCGTTTAAAGTTTGGAATCACTCTTGCCATCACTTGATGCTAACATTGTAAATCGGCTATATCTTCAAGAGTTGTTGAGACATGTCCCAATTTTATTGGGACATTCTTGAATGAGTGAAGGTTCGATTTAAATAAAATAAAAATAACATTTTTAAACCGGGAATGTGTTTTATTCTATTTTGGACAGTAAAGAAATCATCGTGGAATCGTGTGTGACTCCATTGCTGGTTTGGTTCAAAGGAATGAAAATCCCAAAACCTATAGTTTCTGAAAGTAAAAGTCCTTGAAATTCTTAGAACCCTTCAATATCTGATTACCATTAAAACGTATCCGACGATGATTTAAGATAAAGCTACAAACAAACAGAAACAAATCCTGGCTATGTCCCTGTATGGAGCTACCCCGAAACTTGAGCCAATTTTTATCTATACATTGAATATTCAAAATACCAAATTACAGCCTACTTCGATGAAAAACGTGCCAAACATACCCAAAATACCGAATATGTGTACCGTTATATGGGGGGCAACACCGAAACTTGTGTCAATAACAATCGTTTGTATAGTTGGTTGTGCATGGAGAAGCCAAAGTATAAATATTTAAACATTTCCACAATACCGAATATTCATTTATATTACAGGCGAGCTGCGAATGTCTGGCACATTTTAATTATAGATGCTGAATGTTTCACATCGCATTGTATATTTTCCAGGGCCTATCTCTAAATGCATAAATTTTAGTAGGGAGATTAGTTATACATATTTTCAGATACCAAACTTCGAAATTAAGAAGGGAATAATTGTAAATATTCTGAGTTGTTATCTTAAATATTTTTGAGGTAATCTGAAAAAATATATCAAAGAGATGTATTTTGGATAGTTAGATAGTTGTAAATCAGTCAGCGAAATAAAAGCGACGATAAAGTGCAGTGACGTCAATTAATCATTGTAATGTTCGTGATTTCATAGAATCCACGATTTATCTCATACAAGCGGTATCGGGCAATAAACAAAGTCTACATCAGCAACGTCTACATAACTATTTTACTAAATGCTGGCAGATTGTTAGATGGGAATTCCAGAAAGAGTGGAGAACATTTTATACGATTGTAGTCCAGTGCGATTTATTGATAACATTATAAAACATCAAACCTCCTGTAAAAAAACCTACAAGGCGGTATATTGCCAAATAAACAAAAAATTATTTCAGCTGAGCACGGATAAGGTTCGAACTCAGGTCCAGACCAGTTAACGTTCTGAGCCATTATCACACTTCCTAAAATGTTGCGAAAAAAATTAGTGTATACCATGGAAGCAATTGTAGGTGTGTGAATAAATTATCCATCGCTACAACCAAAATCTGCTTTGAAAAGGACTGTTTCTTGAATGAAGACAAATGTCGAATCTTGACAAATTTGAATTTACATCGCAGATGCAATTTCGCATGAATGGCGACATAAGTACAAATTATTAACATACGACCTTTGAAAAACCACATAGCCTGACGAGCCACTTAACCAACGGCGAAACACGTTCTCCTAGCTTTTCTTCACATTTCAAAACTTAGACCATTAAGCTTGACTCGAAAGAGTATACATAACCCAAATAAAAATTTAATTAAATCGTAACTAACAATATATATTCTAATGATAACGAATTATATTGCAAAAGTTGAACACTATTATACTTTCATGTATTACATATTAATAAAATCTTGAAATGCGTTAAATAAAGCAATTTTTTATTAATTTTACTTATATAATTGATATATTATGAAACATTTGAATGATAATAAAAAAATTTACATAATTAGAATATAAAATCATTTGCAATACGACCAATTCAATTATATTTGTTTTATACCATAGACAGACGACAGCCTTAATTTGCATTAAAAAGTTCTTAATTTGAATTAAAGTTTACCCCTGACAGACGAAAGTTCCTGCATTTATGAACCAGTTTTTTGTTTCAAAACTATTGTTTTTCTGTGTGCAGGTAGAAAATATTGATATTTGTTTACAATTTTTTAGGATTACATCTATATGAAATTGATACATGACAGGAATGAAAAATAACAGCTATAATGAAGATAAAACAGCTCCAAATTTGAACCGAATACGCTGAAATTTGGTACGATGGGTTCGTATTAGGTACCACCAAATTTCTATGCCTATCTTTTTCGGTATTTTGGTTCTGAGTGCGTTTTCAACCGAATTCGCTGTAATTTGGTATATTATAGTCGCATATGGTAACAAATCTTCCTACCAAAAAGTATTAATATTCGCCCACTTTTAGTGGTAGTTCCCATATAACCCCCTTCTTATATTAAAAAAGTTAGCAGATTAGTTCCGTGTGTAGGGGTTGTCCCCATATAGGCGTATTCTTTGCCTTTATTTCTAATTATACATTCTACCATAGTATGGAGGGTATATCAATTTTGTCATTCGGTTTGTAGCCATGTTCGCCCGTCTGTTGAAATTACGCTATCTTCTGAAAGAATTAAGATAGATCGCCAAAATTTTGCATAGAGTGGTCATTTGTCTACAGGCAGGTCAAGTTCGAAGATGGTATATATAAAAGATGGTATTTATATAAAATTATAAAAATATGCCCATTTTTGGGTAGCCCCCATATAAGACACCCTCAATTTTTGTATTTTGGTTCTTGAGCGAGTTTTTCAACCGATTTTGCTGTAATTTGGTATATTATAGTCGCATATGGTAACAAATCTTCCTACCCAAAATTATTAATATTCGAACCTTTTAGGGGTAGTTCCCATAGAACCCCCTTCTTATATTAAAATAGTTAGCTGATTAGTTTCGCGTGTAGGGGTTGTCCCCATATGGGCGTATTCTACCATAGTATGGGGGATATTTGTTACTTGAAGTAGTCAGGTTTACCCTACAAATTATGGATTTCTAAGACGATTTAGCCATCGGTTGTAATCATTGCGCTTTCTAAGAAAATCTTGATAAAAAACTCGAACCTGACATTAATGAAATATATCGGCCAGCATTTAGGCATCTCCACCATATTATTATACCCCCTGAAAGAATGAATTGAGACACAAAACAAAAATATTGGGTTCGAAATTGACCTATGTCGGTCAATATTCGGCATAGTCCTCATATAATTAAAAACCCATCTTTTCACTAATTCCTGCAGTATGTAATCTGCCTTATTAGTCCACGCTTTGGGGTTTTTATTAACAATTGATGAAATTTGTATTTGGTGTACATAGTGGTTTACATAAACCGGTTTTTAGAATTATCGGTACAGGTTCTTTTTTTGGTATGGTCGTTTCAAGTATCTGTTAGTATACCTATGGTGGATGGTATCCAAAGTTCGGCACGTCCGAGCTTAACGCTTTTTCGCTTGTTTTAATTTTCATAAGCGTAAACAAGTTTGGCAACAATCAATTAATTTTTTACAGCATTGCCATATTGAAATTGGTAAATTCAGTTGATTTTGTGCATTAACAACACATAAAAATGAGGATAATACAAGTTAATTTGAATTAAGGCTGTTAATGCCAATTAAGACTGTCGTCTGTCTAGGCTATTGGAAGGCATATATAAATGATCTTATATTGTAACAGATTTTATTATGTTCTTTAAGTAGGTATTGTTATATTATTATATTTTAATACAGTAATTTAATACATTTATATATAAACAAAAGTTTTTACGTTTTCGCGTCTTTACATCATTTACAAGCTGGAAAGTGAAAAATAAGGATCGCTGCATATAAACAAATTGTTATGTTGTCTGGCTCCACGTACCGTCTATATGCTTTTTTTGAGGATAATCGATGCCATAACTACCATAATGTTTGCTATATCTGTTCCATATTTGGGTTTATTTATTACTAAATATCCCAATAAAATACAATAAATAAACAGATGAATGCGTAGTGTCTGTTTATTTTGGATGGGCGAATCTGCAGATTGAGCACGACTGGATGTGTCTTTTGGTGTATATAGAATGGTAAGCACGAAATCATTTGTTGAAGAATGGATTGTTGTTTGCTCATATGAGCTTAACGATTCTGATGCAGGGAGAAAGCCTGGATTTGAACCATCAGTGATGATGTTGGTTCTTCGAACACTTACAAGTAATGTGAAAAACTTTGGAAAGCGTTTTATAGCAATGTACGGGATTCGTCAGGGAAGGACGAATCGAGACGCTACGAGCACACCACTTTGTAGAGTGTTGTGAATTTTGCGTAGGTTGAATATTTTTTATTGATTTTTGAAATTCCGCTACGAATTAGCTTGAAGGTTTGCTTTTGATGAAAAATGCTCCTGGATTTTTGATATCCTCTATAAATACAACACACATGCTAGAATTGTTGGAAGGTGATACACGTGTCATGAAATAGAATTACAGATTTAAGAATCGTGTTTCATTTTTCTTTAAAGCCGTTTGCCAGAGGGTTATATGGTGTTGTTCGTACAAGTGTAGTTCCAATCATGGTACAATTATTGAGGTAGGCTATAGCAACTTATAGAAGAAAAGTGTTGCAAAGCAATCAGTTATCTCTTCTTCATTCACAAATTCTAATTCATCAAATTTAAGTGATATCGGCTTTGATGAACATTTTCGTTTTATGTTAACAAAATCCTTAAAGGATTTCAGATTGGTTGAGTCCAGTTTTCACCTTTTCTAAATAGGATATATATACAGCACGAGATAGAAGAGTAAATATAGATCTGGATATAGAATAATTTGAGTAATCGATCTTCTATCGAGATTTATTTACGACTTGCGGGCCCGCAAACGTTGTCTTGCCCAGCAATATTGTTGATTTATAATTCTCGGAATTTTAGATTTGTTTCTAAAACCTCCACTATAAGGTAAAGTGTACAGATCTTTGTAATATTTTTTCCATTTTTACATTCTAATGTTTCTGTTGATATAAATGTATTAATATTCGAATTCGTGGAAAAAAATTAATTTTAATAAATTTAAATGCGCATATAAGTTTGACTTTCGGATTTAATTACATTTTCACAATCATTGAGTATAAAAACCTCCTCATTTATATATATATATATATATAGAAGATAACAAAGAGTCTCATGATGTTACCTATTCAGGTTGGACATGTGACTATAAAATTGCAAATTGCAATTCGGGGGTAAGATCTTAAACATATCGAAAAATTAAACGGGAAATATTTATGGAGTATTTTTAAAATGTTAAGCAATAGTGCATAATTTATTCACTGGAATCAATTATGCCTAATTATAGCGAACTCTTTGAGAAAATTCTGTCTTTATTTAAAACACCGAAAATGGGGTGGGACTAGTATGTAGAAGCTATATCGAAACATGGACCTAAATAGAGATTTGTTTTGCAAAAATGTGTCTTACCCCCCAATATACCGGAATGACATATTACAGCTATTACAATGGGAATGGTGATATATTAGGGTTTTCTAGGAAGATTTGACACCACTTGAGTAATGGTATGGGGGACACCATTATATGGGTGCTACCCGGAAACTTGAGCCAATATTGATAATTTTTTGTAATGATATTTTGTACTCAATGATGATCTAAAACAATTACAGCCAATTTGCTTGAAAGTATAACCAAACTCCTCAAAATACCGAATATTATATGTGCCGTTATATAGGGGCTACCCCACAAAGATGGACCAATATTGATAATATTGAAGCAAACAACGAACTACAGATGATTAGGTTGAAAAACATGCCCAAATCCCCAAAGGATCGAATAATGTGGAACATTGATGATCCAAAATATAAAATTAAGCCAAATTTCGAATATTATATATTGATAGTTTCAAGTAGAGATATTGTCTGCCTATATCAAAATACCGAATATTGAGAGCTACCATTATATGGGCGGTACCCCGAAACATTAATAATTAAGCCAAATTTCGAATATTATATATTGATAGTTTCAAGTAGAGATATTGTCTGCCTATATCAAAATACCGAATATTGAGAGCTACCATTATATGGGCGGTACCCCGAAACATTAATAATTTTTGGTACGGAAAAATCGTGAAAAATCCTCATATTACAAAATACCGTTTTATGTGGGCTACCTTTAAAAGAGAACCAATATGGAACATTTCAATACCAAATATCCTAGGAGTAGTAATGTATGTGCAAATTTCAAAGCTCTCTGTTATAGTGGAGGGTATAAAAAGCTAACGTAATATTGGACTACCGTAATGAGGAAGTCTTTTAAATATATTGGGAAAATGTAATTAAATCCGAAAGTCAAACTTATATGCGCATTTAAATGTATTAAAATTATTTTTTTCCACGAAATCGAATATTAATACGTTTATATCAACAGAAAAATTAGAATGCAAAAATAGAAAAAAATATTACAAAGATCTGTACACTTTACCTTATAGTGGAGGGTTTAAAAACAAATCTAAAATTCTGAGAATTATAAATCAACAATAATGCTGGGCAATAGAACGTTTGCCGGGCCCGCTAGTAATAAATATTTTCGATGTAAATGTTTGTTTAGAAGTGTATTAATTTTGTGCTCCGCAAACAAAAATAAATTTCAATTTTAACGTGATAATTAGTGGTTTTTCAGTGTAAATTTGTTTTGATAAATTATTTCTTAAAAAAATGTGATGTGTGTGAAATTTCGTCGAAATAACATATTTTAAGTGTATTTTTGCATAAAGTAAGTTGGTGACTTTCCATTTCTTTAATTGTGAGATGTTCGTGTTATAAAAGAGTTGGCAATATTGCCCATATATATATTTCAAAAACCATATACTCTAATATGACCAGAGAATGGGATCTCTGGTTCAAAGAGCCACGATTAATTTGGGTTGTATAAAAATTCAACATATGTATTCTTGCAGGTCATTTATTATTTTAAAAGTTTTTCTTTTGTAGTCTGAGAAGGTTATCATTAATTTGTTGTATTCGACTTACCTGTATCTATATTTGATAAGCTTATAATTATAAGTATGGCTGCTTGTAGTAGACTGGCTGAGATGCTGTCCGTATAAATTGACGAATGCATGCTGTTGCTTGTCCTCATAAAATTATTCACATAATGCGTATTCCTCTTCAATGATTTCCAAAACACCGCCTAATAAAATTTTTGTTAGATGTGAACTATTTTTCGATAATAAAATATCTGTAAAGAAAGAATGCATAAATACATACAGTGAACATACAATTACTATTTTTTTTATGGTAAAAATTTACAATTTCGAGTAACGAATAACTCCCATACTATGGTAGAATACACCTATATAAGGTCAACCCCAACACACGGTACATATCATAACTACAAAATACCATAGGTATAAAAAATGGGGATATATAACGTCAATTCTACCAATCAATTTTTGTAAACCATAATGTACACCAAATACAAATTTCAGCAATTTTTAATGACGATTTTTCATAAAATCTCAAAACCCCAAAATGTGTGAATGTGTATAAAATCATCAAAATACTGCAATTTACAGGACAATGTTATATGTAGGGCTATACCTAAGGGTGATCAATACTGATTACATCGCGTAGAAATTACCGAACATTTGGAGTTATCATTACATGGGGGGCTATTCCTAATTGAGGACAGATATAGCTCAATTTCGAACCTAACACTTTGTACCTCAATACCTTCCTTCACATTAATTACGCTGTGCGACAAATTTGAATTTTTTTGATAATTACCGGGAAATTCCAACAGATAATGAAAGAGGGCTTAAAAAAAGATGACACGTGTATCAGCGTTTTGAAAGGTTACGTCGGGAGGTAACCAAAAAAGGTGAGGCAATATTCCTCCTTTCCAAGAATTTTGATAATTTTCGAATTATGATTTCTTGAAATCCTTGCATTTTAGGTATATGCTGTCTTGCAATATTACTGATAAAATATCGAGTAATATTTTGGTATGCATCTTTAACCCTCAACCGACTCATTAAAGGGGTCTTTTCGGTCCCTTTTTCCAGGAGTGATTGAAAACTCATTAAAACGGGGTTAAAGCTGCTCAGAATATTCTACAGAAATGTTCGCCATAAAGTTTTACTATAAGTCTCAGAATAGACTAAAACTTAAAAATCAGCCTAAACGTCAAAAATCCTTAAAAACAAAAACTCATTTTAGGGTTAATATCGTACTTATTACTAGTTTTCACCCATTTTTCCCAAGAGCGACATCTTGCGTTCTAAAAGGTTAGTATAAGGGACTATAATATTCTCCATCAATTTTTAGCATAAGTCACTGAACAAGAGAAATCTGTATATATAATGTATATGCCGAATATATAGTCATACATTTTGAACCAGAAATTAAAAATGTTCTTGTATTTTTATTCAAAGTCATTTCCCAGTATTTTTTTTCGACTAAGTGCATTAAAGTAACATGAAACCTAATATATTAATATTCAATAGTTTTTAAGAAATTTACAGTATAAAATTAACTGAAGTCTGCAAAAAAATTGTTGTTATTATATATAATTTTATAATGTAAATTTCTTAAAAACTATTGAATATAAATATATAGTTTATTCTGTTGTTCAAAATGTATGACTATATATTCGCCATATATGTTCTATATACAGATTTCTCTTGTTCAGTGACTTATGCTAAAAATTGATTGAGAATATTTTTGTCCCTTATACTAACCTTCTAAAACGACATCTTGTGGGAAAATGGGTAAAAACTAGTAATAAGTATGATATTAACCTTAAAATGTTTATATTAACATTTCTATTCTCAATAACGTTTTAACTATTTTTTCATTTTCCAGTATTTACAATTAGTTCGTTTAAACATGGGACAAATAATGTACATACTATACTTTCGATATCAAAAAAGAAAAATTGCTGTCATTAAAAACTTGTACATTCTTGCAGGATATGGAACAGACATATGTTCGGTTTCTGTACTGCAAGAATCTACTAATTTTTATAATTTTTTTCAATAACATAAAGGAAAATTTTTTATCGTAGTAGAAAATAACTGATCCTTGTAGTACGGAAACATACCAATAATGATTAGAAAATAATTGCTCTATTCCCGTACTTAAACTTTTGAAATTTATTGGCCTGTTCCCGTACTACTTTTTACTACGACAACAAATTTCCTTTACGATATCGAATAATAATAATAAAATATAGTAGTTTCTTGCGGTATGAGAACCAGTGTTCGCAAAAATCGTAGGAACACAAACACTAAAGCACTAAAAATCGTTGTGTACTGCGGTCGGAGCACTAAAAATAGTAGTGTACCGCGGTCGGAACACTACAAATCGTAGTGTTCCACTTACCGGAACACTAAAAATCGTTGTGTTCCACTGGTCAGACACTAAAAATCGTAGTGCTCCACTTGGCGGAACACTTATAATCGTAGTGTTCCATTTGTCGAAATACAAAGAAAGTGTTTATTATCTTTTATTTTTAGTATGATGAAATTTTATATTTTTATTGTTTTTCAATAAAGATTTATTTTTAATAGAAATAAAGAATAAACATTTTTACACAAATTTAAATACATTTTTTATTATTTTTTTTTATTTTTTACTTTAGTTATCTAACAAATTTGGATCTGCAAATGAATTATTATGTTCGACATTGCTACTTCTAAAAGATACACACTTTTAAATTTGTATTTGTTTATATAAATATTTTATAATTAAAAAAGGCCGTCTAGTCAAAGTTCAATCTGATGGCAACTCGTAACTGAAAATTCCATTGGATAGCATTTTTCTGATAATCGATTGCACTGATCGGAAAAATGTATTGCATTAGACTAACTGTACAAAAATAACTGTACCGATATAGTACCTTATTTTAGTGTACCTGTTCACCTTGGTACGGTACAGAACACTATGGAACGGTACCATAATGTTTATTTTCGAACATTGATGAGAGCAGACTATATATTGGGTAAATCGAAATCAATTTCGATTAATGAAAAAGTCTTGCAGGGGATTTTTGGGGATAACATATCTTCATTTGGTGATTTTAGTTAGAAAAAAAAACTGGTAAGTTTGATCTGGCCGCTAGAGTGCAATGGCACGAATTCCTGGTTTACGTTCATATAACTTTTTGTTTCGTGTTGTTTTTATAAGCGCGCTATTCAACCGGATTCGCTGAAATTTGGTACATTTGGTTATTTTGGGTACCCCCATATAAGACACTCTCAATTTTCGGTATTTTGGGGGTTTTCAAGATAATTCGCAGTAATTTGGTATTTTGTATTCGCATATGGTAGCAAATCTTCCTACCAAAAATTATTAATATTCGCCACCTTTTGGGCGTAGTTCCCATCTAACCCCCTTTTATATTATAATAGTTAGCTGATTAGTTCCGTGTGTAGGGGTTGTCCTTATTTGTAATCTAAATTGCAGTAGTTTGAGAATTGTATATTCTACCATGCGTTATTAGTATCTGTCCACGCTTTGGGGTTTTCATTAAAAATTGCTGAAATTGTTATTTGGTGTAAATTATGCTTTACATAAACCGGTTTGTAGAATTAGAGCAATGGCCCGCGGAATTATTTTTTTTTCTTTTGCAACAGAAAATTGTTTATTCCACTTGTGTTCTCTAAAGTTACACACACACAAGAATAAAATGTTATGTAACAAAATCCCAGATAAAATCATAAAAAATTGGTGCAGAACGGTCACATTAAAAGTGTAAAGAGGAGAATATCCTGAGGGTAAAATATTAAAAATCACTTAATATTTTGTTTCTTATATGTCCAAAAGTGTTCGAATTGAATTGTTTTTCATTTTAATTATACCCGGCCCGGCCCCATGGTTTCTTGTATCGCATATTCAGATTTACAAAAGTTGTTTTTTGTAAACTCTTAATTATACCCGACCCGGACCCAGGGTTTCTTGTATCACATATTCAGATTTACAAAAGGTGATTTTTTTAACAACCAAGTCCCTGTCGCACCCTCTTACAAATTGGAATGATGCTATTGAATGCTTCACGGACCACGAAAAAAGGAATACCACAAAGATGCGGTGACTTTATATCGAGAATGAAAGATGTTTCAAAACGTATAGAACATTTTATGGACAAACAAGCTTCAAATATATTGAAAGAACGAAAGTATAATGTTAAAGTGGCAACTGAGACAATTTTATTTTGTGAAAGGGTAGACAGATGCATTCTTTTCGGTTTAGCGAATAA